>NC_091172.1:47650767-47669108 GCF_040958095.1 Procambarus clarkii | reverse complement strand
GTACAGTACAGCTACTTGACCATTACGACAAAATCACTGAGATATGAGATAATGATGACACTAACCTCATCTACTCAGACTCCAACCCACTCATATTAAATAATGATGTAAACAATAAATTAAAAAAAAATCCACTTATTAATGTCAACCAACAAACTCCCACTAAACATAGAAAGGACCTACAACATCTTACTTGGGAGCAAATCAACAAATGCAATTCATCTACAGTTACACAATGTTAACATCAGAAATAAAAAAGATGGTAAGTTCCTTGGTCTATACTTAGATCTGCCCGAAACGCTATGAGTGCTAGTTGCTTTACAAGAATGTATAACTTCAAGTCATTGTACTCTCCCCCAATGTACCTTCTTGTATATAAAGAAAAAATAAATAAATAAACAAACACATAATAAATCAATACTTACTAAATTTTGTCTATTATGTAGCAAAGAAGCAGGTCTACGGAAGGCTTTTCTGTTGAGTTCGAAGCCCAGATTACTCGTGGTCTCTGAAATAAGTTAAGATTATAAGTATAAAATTTATAAAACCAAATAATAAATCCGGTATTGCTCAATTTCAGATGCAGACGTACTGAATGATATATCAGACTGTCAGCATGGTATTCGATCTGGAAGGTCCAGTGTAACGAATTTACTCAGTTTCTATGATCGAGCCACAGAGATCTATAAAGAATTCTGATCAAGAAAGAGATCTAGGGGTGGTTTTAGATAGAAAACTATAACCTGAGGATCATATTAAGAACATTCTGCGAGGGGCCTATGCTACACTTTTTAACTTTAGAATTGCTTTTAAATACATAGGTCAAAAAGTTTTAAAAGTTTTAAAAGTTTTTTAAACCTCTCGTGTATCATGAGTGTGTTAAAGCTTCAGATGGTGCATTCAGATGATGAATATTACCTAGTTCCTTCATCTGGGAAGAATGAACACATATTGGTGCATTCGGATGATAAAAACTAACTACTGTAGTTTAATTGATCAACAGACTGTATATCATATGCAGACTGTATGTGGATCTGCGGGCCACTCCAAACAACAGCCTGGTGGACCAAGCTCCACCAGGCCTAAAGCACAAAGTGATATAGATGTGATAGAGAAACTAGGTCAAATGGAGGAGTAGGTCTGTATATTAAACAGCACCTGACGTGCACAGAGCTACTAAACTCAATGTGGTGGTAGAGTGGTGGGGGGGGGGGGGGGGGAAACATTGCAGAAAAAAACAAAAATACAATTTGGTCAACAAAACAGCATTGTTTAAAATAGAAGACATGGGTTGACATTTTGGGGGTAAGGTAGGTTACATTGAGTTAATTAGTTAGTACTTAGTTTTTATCTTAAACTGGTTGGGAGAGGTACAGTGTTGCTGTGCTGGTGAAAGAACACCTAAAGGTAAATTAAATAATGATTGCGAATCCACAAGAAGTAGACATAATAGCGCTAGAGATCTGCAATCAGGATGATAAACTTTCCTTAAAGAATTTGACAAACACTTGCTGATAGGACATGAAGTAAATGAAATGTATGTCAAGTTTTGTGAAATATATGATAAAAGCACAACAAAATTTGTACCAAAGGAGAGATGCAGAACTAGGAAAAGGGGTTTGTTCAACAGAAATTGCGAGAGGGCCTGAGACCCAAACACACACAAATGGAATCAATATATAGCAAGAGGCCAAACCCCCAAACATACAAGCGATGCAAAGATGCGAGAAACAGCAGCAGCATTAAGGAGAGGGACTTAAGGACCATAAATAAAGTGTGAAAATAAACTCGAGTAATTTTTTTTAACTACTCTCGACAGTGAAGAAAAACAAATATTCAGACGATTTGTGTTAGAATCATTAATCTTACACTTTCGGTCATATTCAACAACACAAATACATACACACACATTCCTGTTGCTGTAGCAAGTGAAGAATTACACACACAGATAACAATAACGTGATGCATCAAATGAACAAATCCACAAGGGCCGTGACGAGGATTCGAACCTGCGTCCGGGAGCATCCCAGACACTGCCTTAATCGACTGAGCTACAACAGGGTAAAAGGGTTGAAACCGAAGTTCTACTGAACTTACTGGATCCCATAGCCTCTCCGAGGCACAAACCAGGCTTTTACACAACCCCCCCCCCTGCACCCGAGCTCAATTGTCAAAAGTGAAAAATTGGGTTTGTCTTCCGAATGCACCATATCAGTAAATTTTTTAATAATCTTTTAAAAATAGTAAATGCCACTATTTTTGCAAAATTATTACGAGATCTATTATTCTATAGAATAATGCATATAAATGCATATATGCATATAAATACAAAACAAGTAAATGTAAATAATTTTACCTTGCACCTAGATCCACCAAGCCTGTATGGCGCGCGTTTCAGTACTTCGGAAATCTAGAACTATCTTGAATCTCTAATCTGCAATGAAACAATACATATTATTGCACTTACCAAAACATGGATGAATGTAGAAAATACAGAACTATTAGCTGAATATCAAATAAATGGATTTAATCTATTTCACACAGATAGATATATTAGATATTATATTATATTCCTTTCCTCCCTAGAATCTGGATGTAGCAGGTGCTCAATTGTCAAAAGTGAAAAATTTGGTTTATTTAACATACACGCCATAGACCGGCTTGGGAAAAAAAGTTCGTAAAACCCAGGGGCCATAGACCGGCTTGGGAAAAAAAGTTCATAAAACCCAGGGGCCATAGACCGGCTATGAAAGAAAATTTGAGAAAACCCTGGGGCCATAGAACGGCTATTTAATCCCCTGGAACGGATAATCATCTGTATCAAACCTTATTACAGGTAAAACCAGTAGGTAGTCTACTGTATTTTATCAAACCCTTATTAGAATAATAGATCTCGTAATAATTTTGCAAAAATAGTGGCATTTACTATTTTTAAAAGATTATTAAAAAAATTACTGATATGGTGCATTCGGAAGACAAACCCAATTTTTCACTTTTGACAATTGAGCACCTGCTACATCCAGAGTCTAGGGAGGAAAGGAAGGACGATCTTACTGGATCCCATAGCCTCTCCGAGGCACAAACCAGGCTTTTACACAACCCCCCCCCCCCTGCACCCGAGCTCAATTGTCAAAAGTGAAAAATTGGGTTTGTCTTCCGAATGCACCATATCAGTAAATTTTTTAATAATCTTTTAAAAATAGTAAATGCCACTATTTTTGCAAAATTATTACGAGATCTATTATTCTATAGAATAATGCATATAAATGCATATATGCATATAAATACAAAACAAGTAAATGTAAATAATTTTACCTTGCACCTAGATCCACCAAGCCTGTATGGCGCGCGTTTCAGTACTTCGGAAATCTAGAACTATCTTGAATCTCTAATCTGCAATGAAACAATACATATTATTGCACTTACCAAAACATGGATGAATGTAGAAAATACAGAACTATTAGCTGAATATCAAATAAATGGATTTAATCTATTTCACACAGATAGATATATTAGATATTATATTATATTCCTTTCCTCCCTAGAATCTGGATGTAGCAGGTGCTCAATTGTCAAAAGTGAAAAATTTGGTTTATTTAACATACACGCCATAGACCGGCTTGGGAAAAAAAGTTCGTAAAACCCAGGGGCCATAGACCGGCTTGGGAAAAAAAGTTCGTAAAACCCAGGGGCCATAGACCGGCTATGAAAGAAAATTTGAGAAAACCCTGGGGCCATAGAACGGCTATTTAATCCCCTGGAACGGATAATCATCTGTATCAAACCTTATTACAGGTAAAACCAGTAGGCAGTCTACTGTATTTTATCAAACCCTTATTAGAATAATAGATCTTGTAATAATTTTGCAAAAATAGTGGCATTTACTATTTTTAAAAGATTATTAAAAAATTTACTGATATGGTGCATTCGGAAGACAAACCCAATTTTTCACTTTTGACAATTGAGCACCTGCTACATCCAGATTCTAGGGAGGAAAGGAAGGACGATCTTACTGGATCCCATAGCCTCTCCGAGGCACAAACCAGGCTTTTACACAACCCCCCCCCCTGCACCCGAGCTCAATTGTCAGAAGTGAAAAATTGGGTTTGTCTTCCGAATGCACCATATCAGTAAATTTTTTAATAATCTTTTAAAAATAGTAAATGCCACTATTTTTGCAAAATTATTACGAGATCTATTATTCTATAGAATAATGCATATAAATACAAAACAAGTAAATGTAAATAATTTTACCTTGCACCTAGATCCACCAAGCCTGTATGACGCGCGTTTCAGTACTTCGGAAATCTAGAACTATCTTGAATCTCTAATCTGCAATGAAACAATACATATTATTGCACTTACCAAAACATGGATGAATGTAGAAAATACAGAACTATTAGCTGAATATCAAATAAATGGATTTAATCTATTTCACACAGATAGATATATTAGATATTATATTATATTCCTTTCCTCCCTAGAATCTGGATGTAGCAGGTGCTCAATTGTCAAAAGTGAAAAATTTGGTTTATTTAACATACACGCCATAGACCGGCTTGGGAAAAAAAGTTCGTAAAACCCAGGGGCCATAGACCGGCTTGGGAAAAAAAGTTCGTAAAACCCAGGGGCCATAGACCGGCTATGAAAGAAAATTTGAGAAAACCCTGGGGCCATAGAACGGCTATTTAATCCCCTGGAACGGATAATCATCTGTATCAAACCTTATTACAGGTAAAACCAGTAGGCAGTCTACTGTATTTTATCAAACCCTTATTAGAATAATAGATCTCGTAATAATTTTGCAAAAATAGTGGCATTTACTATTTTTAAAAGATTATTAAAAAAATTTACTGATATGGTGCATTCGGAAGACAAACCCAATTTTTCACTTTTGACAATTGAGCACCTGCTACATCCAGATTCTAGGGAGGAAAGGAAGGACGATCTTACTGGATCCCATAGCCTCTCCGAGGCACAAACCAGGCTTTTACACAACCCCCCCCCCCTGCACCCGAGCTCAATTGTCAAAAGTGAAAAATTGGGTTTGTCTTCCGAATGCACCATATCAGTAAATTTTTTAATAATCTTTTAAAAATAGTAAATGCCACTATTTTTGCAAAATTATAACGAGATCTATTATTCTATAGAATAATGCATATAAATACAAAACAAGTAAATGTAAATAATTTTACCTTGCACCTAGATCCACCAAGCCTGTATGGCGCGCGTTTCAGTACTTCGGAAATCTAGAACTATCTTGAATCTCTAATCTGCAATGAAACAATACATATTATTGCACTTACCAAAACATGGATGAATGTAGAAAATACAGAACTATTAGCTGAATATCAAATAAATGGATTTAATCTATTTCACACAGATAGATATATTAGATATTATATTATATTCCTTTCCTCCCTAGAATCTGGATGTAGCAGGTGCTCAATTGTCAAAAGTGAAAAATTTGGTTTATTTAACATACACGCCATAGACCGGCTTGGGAAAAAAAGTTCGTAAAACCCAGGGGCCATAGACCGGCTTGGGAAAAAAAGTTCGTAAAACCCAGGGGCCATAGACCGGCTATGAAAGAAAATTTGAGAAAACCCTGGGGCCATAGAACGGCTATTTAATCCCCTGGAACGGATAATCATCTGTATCAAACCTTATTACAGGTAAAACCAGTAGGCAGTCTACTGTATTTTATCAAACCCTTATTAGAATAATAGATCTCGTAATAATTTTGCAAAAATAGTGGCATTTACTATTTTTAAAAGATTATTAAAAAAATTTACTGATATGGTGCATTCGGAAGACAAACCCAATTTTTCACTTTTGACAATTGAGCACCTGCTACATCCAGATTCTAGGGAGGAAAGGAAGGACGATCTTACTGGATCCCATAGCCTCTCCGAGGCACGAACCAGGCTTTTACACAACCCCCCCCCCTGCACCCGAGCTCAATTGTCAAAAGTGAAAAATTGGGTTTGTCTTCCGAATGCACCATATCAGTAAATTTTTTAATAATCTTTTAAAAATAGTAAATGCCACTATTTTTGCAAAATTATTACGAGATCTATTATTCTATAGAATAATGCATATAAATGCATATATGCATATAAATACAAAACAAGTAAATGTAAATAATTTTACCTTGCACCTAGATCCACCAAGCCTGTATGGCGCGCGTTTCAGTACTTCGGAAATCTAGAACTATCTTGAATCTCTAATCTGCAATGAAACAATACATATTATTGCACTTACCAAAACATGGATGAATGTAGAAAATACAGAACTATTAGCTGAATATCAAATAAATGGATTTAATCTATTTCACACAGATAGATATATTAGATATTATATTATATTCCTTTCCTCCCTAGAATCTGGATGTAGCACATGCTCAATTGTCAAAAGTGAAAAATTTGGTTTATTTAACATACACGCCATAGACCGGCTTGGGAAAAAAAGTTCGTAAAACCCAGGGGCCATAGACTGGCTTTGGAAAATAAGTTCGTAAAACCCAGGGGCCATAGACCGGCTATGAAAGAAAATATGAGAAAACCCTGGGGCCATAGAACGGCTATTTAATCCCCTTGAACGGACCTGTGCATGGACCACTGAGGCATCGAAAAAAAACACGGGCCATAGACCGGCTTGGGAAAAAAAAGTTCGTAAAACCCAGGGGCCATAGACCGGCTATTTAATCCCCTTGAACGGACATGTGCATGGACCACTGAGGCATCGAAAAAAAACACGGGCCATAGACCGGCTTGGGGAAAAAAAAGCTAGGTTAGGCTAGGTAAAAGCTAGGTAAAAAAGAAAGGAGCTAGGTTAGACTATGTATGTTTAAATCTCTGATTTAAACAGAGCCAGTGTTCAGTCAAATAACTGAATTTATCAAATCTTATCCTTGTATAATATACAAGCTGATGTGAGATCCCTGTCTATAGGAGGACTGGAACTTCTATCAACTAATCCATACATCAAACCTGTCCCTTACAGCCCACAATCTATCATTAGGAAAACCATGTGAGAAATCTTTAAGGAATTCTGATAAAGAAAGAGATCTAGGGGTGGTTCTAAATAGAAAACTATCACCTGAGGACCACATAAAGAACATTGTGTGAGGAGCCTATGCCATGCATTCCAACTTCAGAATTGCTTTTAAATACATGGATGGCGAAATACTAAAGAAATTGTTCACCACTTTTGCTAGTCCAAAGCTAGAATATGCAGCAGTTGTGGGGTGCCCTTATTGGGGTGCCATCACATGTAAACCAACCAAGCCCACAAATACGTCAACATGGACCAGCATTACACAGTCTAACATACTCTGTCAGATGTAACAACTAAATTTGTGAATTCAAGACCTAATCTATTGCATAATACAGTGTTAGTACGAGAAAAACATTACTTACATTCGAAGCCGTGTTTTAAAATGGCGGCGGTCTTGTTGTACTGACGCTCCAAACTGTGTGCTCGTTTGCGTATGATGAACGTGTGACAATTTACTACAACAATTATTTAATTATTCTTATTCTTTATTTTACTATTTTTAGGGTACATGAAATTTCCAACTTATTTGCACACAATAATATAATTGCATTGTCATAACCTTTATATATTACGGAAAATACGATGACATGAACGAAGTCAAAGTGAAGTTGAAGTCAAAGTCATTCGCCGAACGTATTAGTCATTTTTTTTCTCCCAAACGATAGGGGATAACAAATCCACAGAGCATATAAGTGTACAGTAAAGTCAATTTTATTCAGGAAAGTACATACATAGTTGATTTACAAACATAATGTTGGATTTATAGATAGAGCTAGTGCACACAATACCTAAAGCCAATATAGTAGGCATATAGCACTTCAGGCAACCGGGCAGTATATATGGACCCCTTACTCAAATCTCTGAATATGTTAGATATTAAGTCCCTGCACATACTCTCATGTGTATTTTATATATATAAAACGCTGCACTGTAATGTCAATCCTGACCCTAAAAGCTTCCTAGAAGGTTGTAACAGATCCCATGAGCACCACACCAGAAACAAATACCTATTTGATATTCCAAGAGTACGACTTAGTCAAACTAGAAATGCTCTACAAATCAAGGGACCTCGAATGTGGAATGACCTTCCCAATTATGTTAAAAACTGTACCTCTCCCAACCAGTTTAAGATAAATAAAGATAAATTTATAAGTTAAGAAAAATTCCACAAATCAACAACCCTGTTACTGACCCAGTATTTACCCAAGTCTTTCCTAAATCTAAACTTATCCAATTTATACCCATTGTTTCGTGTTCTATCGTGTGTTGACAATTTTAATAACCTATTAATATCCCCTTTGTTATATCCATTCAGGAAATTGTGGTTGATCTCGAACCCATTGATAATGTGACGACTTATACAGAATTTTGTAACTATATCATCAAGATTGTAACCAGCTTAGCTAAATGTAGTGTGGGGTTCAGTCCCTAAGCCCATATTTGTGCCTCTCTAACCATTTAGGTTACAGGGCAAAAACATAAAAACAAAGGTAACTGCAGAAGGCCTATTGGCCCATACCAGGCATGCAGCTCCTATCTATAACAGATAAACACTAAGTACTACCTAATTAACTCAATGTAACCTACCTAACCACGAAAATGTCAATCCATATCTTTTATTTTAAACAATGCTGTTTTGTTGACCAAATTGTATTTTTACTCTTTTTCTGTCATGTTTCTCCCACCCCTGTTTTTTCCCTTTTTTCTTATTTTTTCTCAACATAATTCATACTTTAATTAGGCGGATCAGGACATCACCTGATCAAACACATCAAACATCGTTTGACCACCATCAAACACACACATTTCGTGTGTGTTTGACGCTCACTGATATGTACCAGCGTTGTTTTATATATGGTGCTATTCTATCTTACGCTTTGTTGCTCTTTTTTACCTACGGGCTCATAGAACATTCTATTGCGAAAACATTGGCACAAAAATGAATGACGTACATACAATAATAATGTCAGGACAGTGAAATAATTATAAACTTTCAAAGCGCTGTATCGCCCATGTGTCGTCTTGTCACCAATACTGGGTAACAGTTCCACCACTTCCCACACTCTTGTGGGTGGGCAGCGACCATTATTCTACGTTTATATTCATATCACCGTGTTGGGAATTTCATTGCGAGTACATTGATACCAAAATTAACGCTGTAGGACAAGTGTGGAAGTGATAACAATCCCAAGAGTAAAAACATTTTGTTGCTCTTGGGCACTCACGGCGAGTCATCTACGTAGGTATTTATTGGGTGCTGGTATTCATATAACTTTTGGTGACCGTTTTTGCTGATGTTCTTCTAGAGAATGTTATTGCGAACACGTTGGTACCAAAATGAAATACATAGCTCGAGAACTAAGGTCAGGAGAGTAAAAAGAGTATACACATTTTTGTTTTGACGCTTAATTAAGGTTATTGTGAGTACTCATCGCCTGCCTAGAAACTGGAACTAGTAATTCCATCTATCATCATACTATCATACAAGAGGAGCCACACATCTATGGATCATCCAATAAAATCAGCAGACTTCTAGATGTTACTACTGCTCGGCTTAGACTCGGTTACAAGTATCTCTGGGAATTCTCATTATCTGCTGATGTAGACCTGACCAAATGTAAACTGTGTCACCAAAATTATTCGCACACCCTCCGTCACTATGTGATGGAGTGCGAAAAGATACATGAATTTAGAGACAGTTCTATAACCAATGTTCCAGCGATGTGTCAATATTTCATTCAAAATGATCTGCTACCAGAAATTTTAGCCAAATATCCCCAGTTTGCTAACTGTAGATAACAACTAAGTGATTGTAACCTATCCACCGCTGCCCACTGGATGGGGGGCGGTGTGCAGGACAAACATATAAATTTTGATACTAGCTCTCCACATATGTCAGTTGCTTAATTTAGAACCTGTACTTGAGGTCGATCTCGAACCCATTGTTGATGTGATGACTTTTATTGAATTTTGTAACTAGCTCATCAAGATTGTAACTTGCTTAGCTAAATGAATTGTGGGGTTCAGTCCCTGAGCCCATTATGTGCCTCTGTAACCCTTTCCACAACCGCCCACAAGATGGGTATGGGGTGCATAATGGGGTGGGGTGTCTTGGCCAAACGTGCCACATCAAAACCACAAGCTGACATTGAATGTGAATTAACAATGAGACAAGTAAGATTTATACTAATACATTTATACTAACTCTGTTGAGCGTTGACCATTTATACATCATATCTGTTGATGTGAGCACTTTAGTTTAGTCTGCCGTTTAAAGAAAAAATGAGCATATCAATGGTATATCACAGAAAACGAATTTATCATAAACTCATGTATTTGTCTTATCATATTGAACTGCATTCATATTTTTAATATATAACAATATGAATATACAAATTTCTGTAAATCCCCTACCATGTTGGAATCTGTGGAAATGAATGAGCAAATGTGCTGGCTGAAGGCGCTGAAGGAAACCACATTGGTTTCATTTTGGATACAAATGTCCATGGAGATTCAAAATGGAAACTAATTATATAGTTGAACCTGCAGAGAGGAGTTTAAGAATCTGTGTTGAGAGTGATGGACACAGCCTTCACAATTATACTTCAGAGAATGTAAACATCTAAGAGTCATTAGAAATATGTGTAGAATAATAAACCCTACATTGTTTGAGTTAGGGAAAACACCATTTGTGATATATAGATACTATAGCTGTTCCTAAAGATTCACCCATTTTGCACCAGCAAGATAACATATAAGATTTTAAGAGTTGATGAATGTTAATATTCTTGTTTGATAAACTGTGAACTTGAGACATAGTTAATAAGAACATTCCAATTATAACACAACAAAAAGTTTTCAGAATCTTTAACACCACTTTCCAGCAACTTATATAATTTATATAAATTATTTTAGGGAATAATACATAAATTATATATTTAAACATGATATAGTGTTTAGTGGAATGCATAAGGAGTCAAATTGTGTTAAAAAGAGCGATTTTTAGAAAATTTGGAAAACTACTTTTTTCTGTTCAAATTATAACTAAATGGATTTTAAAGGTTTCACTCAGCCAATATATATCATTCACAATTTATTAATGAATTTTACAAAAAAACACCATAAATTTTATATTTAAACATGTAAAAACTATTTGCTTTACATTTGGAAGAAAATAATTGTAGAAAAACAATTTATAATTAAACCTTTGTGTTTGGATTTTTTGAGTAAAAGTTTCTCAAAGGCTCTCCTGCACCATTCTCAATGCAAATCATTCCCACACCTATGGGAAGAGATAGGCGAACGTTGTGTAGATGATTTGTGTTTGCTGGGAACGCACTTCTCAGCCTACTATGCAAGGCCCGATTTGCCTATTAAGCCAAGTTTTCTTGAGTTAATGTTTTTTCGACTACCTAACCTAACCTAACCTAACTTTTTTCGGCTACCTAACCTAACCTAACCTATAAAGATAGGTTAGGTTAGGTTAGGTAGGGTTGGTTAGGTTCGGTCATATATCTACGTTAATTTTAACTCCAATAAAAGAAAATTGACCTCATACATAATGAAATGGGTAGCTTTATCGTTTCATAAGAAAAAAATTTGAGAAAATATATTAATTCAGGAAAACTTGGCTTATTAGGCAAATCGGGCCTTGCATAGTAGGCTGAGAAGTGCATTCTGGCTACTAGGTACGACATATATATATATATATATATATATATATATATATATATATATATATATATATATATATATATATATATATATATATATATATATCATATATAGATGTATATCTCATATATATGTATATATATATCTCATATATAGATGCTCATGATGCACTCTACCTCATCACCAGATGGCTGTCCCTCCCCAGCTTAACCTACTTTCTGAGGTGTTCACCATCTTACAGTAGCCAAAAACTAAGTGAGTATGACCGGTTACTGAAATCAATGCTAGAAAAAGCCCTTAACCTCTCTCTCGATGACCTACAGTGGAAACAAGCCTCTCTTCCCGTAAGACTTGGGGGCCTCGGAGTTCGAACAGCAACGCAAATCGCTGTTCCAGCCTTCCTGTCCTCCTTATCAGCATCCGACGATCTTGTGAAGTAAATTCTACCTGCCCACTTACATCAGCTGGCAGGTGTACATGATCCCAATTTTACACGCTGTGCCACAGAGTGGGCCTCTCGTACATGCCAATCACCTAAACCACCATCCCCAAAAGCCCACAAGCAATCCAGCTGGGATGGCCCCATTGTAGACCAAGTTGCTGCAGAGTGCCTGGGTGTTGCAACAACACAACACGACATTGCTCGCCTCACAGCAGTAGCAGCACCAAATGCAGGGGATTTACTGTTAGCAACCCCAATGTCGGCAACTGGCACGCGTCTCACACCACACGCCCTTCGAATTGCTGTGGCCCTCCGCCTTGCTGCCCCAATCCACACCAGATATAGGTGTATTTGCGGCGAGGTGGTGGCTGACAGGTACGGCCACCATGGCCTACTCTGCCAAAGCACAGGGGGATGGCACTCGAGGCACAATGAAGTTAACGACATCATCAAGAGGAGGCTCACCACAGCTGGATGCCCAGCTGAAAGAGAGCCCCGTTACCTAACGCCCGTAACTCTGATGCTCTTATTGGTCGCCCAGATGGTATCACAGTGAACCCCTGGAAGAATGGCAAGCAGTTGGTATGGGACTACACGTGCGTATCAACCCTGGCTAACACCTACATTAACCTCAGTGTTGCACAACCAGGTGGCGCTGCCACCCACAGGGAAGCAGTCAAATCCCGTAAGTATAGTGAACTGGATCACCACTACAATTTTGTCCCCATTGCTTCTGAGACACTCGGAGCCTGGGGTAAAAGTGCTACCAGTTTTTTGAAGGAACTGGGTTCTAGGCTCATTGAAACAACAAGGGACCCAAGAGCTGCAAGCTTTCTTTTCCAGCACCTCAGTGTGGCGATACAGAGGGGAAATGCGCACTGCATCCAGGGTTCCTGCCCGCCATCTGAGGAGCTGGAGGAACTCGACAACCTATGATAACCATCTTTGTAACCCATATGTAACTCCTTTTTTGTAACAAAGTTCAAATAAAGTAAATATATAAGTGTACATACAAAAGAATGGGGGTGGTAGGAGAAGATAATATTAGTGTTCAGTGAGAAACCACAAGGTCTCCTCTGAATACTTTTTATTTTATTTTCCGAGGCTATGGGTCCCCACATTGGCACCAGAGGTAGTACCCTCACAAACTTTTATATATATATATATATATATATATATATATATATATATATATATATATATATATATATATATATATATATATATATATATATATATATATATATATATATATATATATATATATATTGTCGGGGTTTATCGGTAAGCGACAGTATAAGTACTTAATCCTGGCAAGGTCGCCAATGTCTGGGTTCACCCCTACATAAAAGGGGAGGCGAGTAACAGTATACTCAAGGTCACTCACCGTAGCCCTGCGGGTCTTCACTCTAATCCTCGCGGCACCACTGTACGCCAGGAGAGAATCCCAGTCAATCCCAACCGGCCTCTGATCGAGAATGAGTGGGAACACAGCTCGTACTCTCTACAGCTTGTGTGCCCGCCCCGACACAGGGCTCTAATACTAACCACAAGGTCGCCAACTGGTGTTTCCGGTGTCCAGTAACATGTCAGTGGTTTTGTTGAATTGTGGTAACAGTGGTAAGAGCACACTCAATATGTCTGATATCAGGCAGGTATTTACTTCTATCAATATCTGCTTTCAGGTATTATATAGCCACAAGAAATATGGAGGGGATGATATAAACACCAATGTACTTTGTATTTTACTTAAAACTCATTCAAAGACATCACAAGATTATATCAATAAGCAAACAGCTGTTTCAGGCGGAAGTCGCTCGTTCCCACATATAATCATGAACTCGCGAAGCCGGCAATGCTCCCCCTCACGTCAATGTCAAAATCAGCTGGGCGACTCCCACCGCGCGAATGTTCGTGTATTTGTTTGCTTGTGGCGTGACGCGCAAGTTTCTTTAAGTTCTCAAAGATCACTAGAAGTTCGAACACACAATATTTGCGATAATAGCACTTAAATACTTCGCTGCACTGATTTTGAGCTCAATCAAACATCTCTATATTAATGGACACAATAACTCACTAATATGGTATAACACTCTGCCCTTCATTTAATGATAACGTATGCAAGTATATATCACTGGAGTTCTCAGTAATTCCTTTCGTGGGCGATAACACAATTAATCACTGCACACATGAATGATTATTCTTTACACAAGCATAGATATATATATATATATATATATATATATATATATATATATATATATATATATATATATATATATATATATATATATATATATATATATATATATATATATATATATATATATATATATATATATATATATATATATATATATATATATATATATATATATATATATATATATATATATATATATATATATATATATATATATATATATATATATATATATATATATATATATATATATATATATATATATATATATATATATATATATATATATATATATATATATATATATATATATATATATATATATATATATATATATATATATATATATATATATATATATATATATATATATATATATATATATATATATATATATATATATATATATATATATATATATATATATATATATATATATATATATATATATATATATATATATATATATATATATATATATATATATATATATATATATATATATATATATGACAATGTCAGACCACGGAGGAAAATGAAACAGGAATTTCCTTAAGTACTTTCGGATATTAAATACATCTTCAGAAGGAATATTCCTTCTGAAGATGTATTTAATATACGAAAGTACTTAAGGAAATTCCTGTTTCATTTTCCTCCGTTGTCTGACATTGTCACATTCTTAATCACGTGTTTATTTTCATGATATACACACATATATATATATGGATGAATCATAGACATAAATAATGGTAATAACATAGTTACTGGGCACATAGCCTAACTCCAAATACTGGCATATTTATATTTATATTCTCTCATTAAATAACTGATCATATTAAAGTCTCATGAAAAACATTATCAACACAGTAAGTTCATCAATTACTCTGGGTGCCTGCACACACCAATAATAATCATAAATATCGTGGGTACTCTATGTAGTCCCACTCTGCACACTGGTGCCTTACTGGGACATAGGTGAGCCTTGCTCACGACATACAAAATACTCTGGCTAAATAATATAGCTGACTAAAGGGGAATTGGGAGGGAAACTAGAATCACCTACTTCCACCTATCCTCCGGTGATAGTTGAGTTGTAGCTCCTGGTCCTGGCTCCTGCCTCGTGTAGGGAACGCCCCCACACACACTCTGTCGTGTCCTCCAGGAATTCAATCAACGTCCCACCATAAGCGCGTCGTCTCCATGCCTTTTCACTGCAGGTCCGTGCTCTTCCTCGACTTCTTGTAGGGTTGGAGTCGGTCTCCCGGCCGTCAATTTCTCTCCCAACTACGGCTGCCCGCCTACGTCTCGGCTGCAGTCGTTCGGATTCCCGAATAGTTTTCTTCTTTCACTGCTTCCCGGTGGCTCGGTCCAGCCACTACGCCGTCACAAACGGGTGAACTGCCTCAGACGTCGCATACGTCACTGCACAGACTTCACTTTTTCTTGCACAGTACCTGTCCTGGAGCACTTGTTGCTCAATATCCAGTCGATTCCCTCTCTGGTCCAACACATGAACGAAGGAAGACCTCACAGAGTACTTGCAGACTTCGGGTGACGTGTAAAATCCACGGGAGCGGGAAACAACTGTCAAACTGACAGGACCAATCTTCGCACGTCCAACCACCTTGACGTGTCGTGTCAGACTGATTCCCTCACGGAGGATTGCCCCAGCCACTACGTCATCAGTGTGAAGCTATCAGCCGTCGCATACGTCGCTGCCTAGTCTTGACCTGCACAACACTTGTTCCTGGAGCACTTTTTGCTCAATATTCTGTCAATTCCTTCTCTGGTCCAACACATGAACGAAGGAAGACCCCACAGGTGATGGCAGACCACGGGTGATGTGTAAGTCCTCCGGAGTTGGGGTAAACTGTCCAACTGACAGGACCCCCCAGCGCACGTCCGACCTCCTTGACGTGCTGTCTTAGACTGATGGCGCCGCCTTGGTGCTTTGACCGGACCCCCTTTCCTTCGTGACGTCATATTCGCCACGGGAGGTTTTCATTGGCTCCCTGTGCTACGTCGCTGTCGGTGACCAATCTGGTGTCACTGACGTCACACAGTTTTGGCGGCAAAACAGAGTAGCCAGCGCCATATTGGATTCCTAAAGGGCCTAAATCACAGGCCAAAATACTCTTCTTTTACAAATTTCTCGGCACTTCGAGAACACTACATTCTCCCACATATACCAAACTGATGCCTGTGACGTAGAGAACGCTGGGGTGAAGTGGACATGACTCTTACTGCAGGTGTGTGAGAAATATAAGGGGGGAACACCGTCTCAATATATATATATATATATATATATATATATATATATATATATATATATATATATATATATATATATATATATATATATATATATATATATATATATATATATATATATATATATATATATATATATATATATATGTCGTACCTAGTAGCCAGAACGCACTTCTCAGCCTACTATGCAAGGCCCGATTTGCCTAATAAGCCAGGTTTTCATGAATTATATGTTTTTCGACTACCTAACCTACCTAACCTAACCTAACCTAACCTTTTCGGCTACCTAACCTAACCTAACCTATAAAGATAGGTTAGGTTAGGTTAGGTAGGGTTGGTTAGGTTCGGTCATATATCTATGTTAACTTTAAGTACAATAAAAAAAAATTGATCTCAAACATAATGAAATGGGTAGCTTTATCATTTCATAAGAAAAAAATTAGAGAAAAAATAATAATTCAGGAAAACTTGGCTTATTAGGCAAATCGGGCCTTGCATAGTAGGCCGAGAAGTGAGTTCTGGCTACTAGGTACGACATATATATATATATATATATATATATATATATATATATATATATATATATATATATATATATATATATATATATGTCGTACCTAGTAGCCAGAACTCACTTCTCAGCCTACTATTCAAGGCCCGATTTGCCTAATAAGCCAAGTTTTCCTGAATTAATATATTTACTATAATTTTTTCTTATGAAATGATGAAGCTACCCATTTCATTGTGTATGAGGTCAATTTTATTTTATTGGAGTTAAAACTAACGTAGATATATGACCGAACCTAACCAACCCTACCTAACCTAACCTAACCTATCTTTATAGGTTAGGTTAGGTTAGGTAGCCAAAAAAGCTAGGTTAGGTTAGGTTAGGTAGGTTAGGTAGACGAAAAAACATTAATTCATGAAAACTTGGCTTATTAGGCAAATCGGGCCTTGAATAGTAGGCTGAGAAGTGCGTTCTGGCTACTAGGTACGACATATATATATATATATATATATATATATATATATATATATATATATATATATATATATATATATATATATATATATATATATATATGTCGTACCTAGTAGCCAGAACGCACTTCTCAGCCTACTATGCAAGGCCCGATTTGCCTAATAAGCCAAGTTTTCATGAATTAATTGTTTTTCGACTACCTAACCTACCTAACCTAACCTAACCTAACTTTTTCTGCTACCTAACCAAACCTAACCTATAAAGATAGGTTAGGTTAGGTTAGGTAGGGTTGGTTAGGTTTGGTCATATATCTACGTTAATTTTAACTCCAATAAAAAAAAATTGACTTCATACATAATGAAATGGGTAGCTTTATCATTTCATAAGAAAAAAATTAGAAAAAATATATTTATTCAGGAAAACTTGGCTTATTAGGCAAATCGGGCCTTGCATAGTAGGCCAAAAAGTGAGTTCTGGCTACTAGGTACGACATATATATATATATATATATATATATATATATATATATATATATATATATATATATATATATATATATATATATATATATATATACATATATATATATATATATATATATATATATATATATATATATATATATATATATATATATATATATATATATATATATATATATATATATATATATATATTAGTATATTTTGGTAGCAGTCTTTCCTGTAGAC
>NC_091172.1:47640767-47645767 GCF_040958095.1 Procambarus clarkii | reverse complement strand
ATTCCCAAACTAACATATGTAATAAAACTAAGTTTACCTACTTGAAAGAGCCTCTGGAAGTGGAAGTTAAGTCTGTGATAGTAAATATAAACCAAATCGATGATAGTCTCCATAAAGTAGTCAAGTTACTAAGGTGGAAACATTATAATGCTTAACTGTTTATGACCATCTTACTTTCCACCTGCTAGACTTGCCTCCACCAACCAACAATGCAGAGTCCATACAGAGTTTTCGCTTTAAGGTGGAGTCATTATTAAGTTCCCTCTGCACATATATCAACACCATTGAAGCTGTGAGGTTTTAAAACTAATTATACAGTGAAAAGTACCTACTGACATTTTAACAACTATTTGCTCACACCTTAATAAAGTGTTTCTTACCCAGAGAGAAAAAACAAAGTGTCTAAAACCAGCAATCAATCTCATGTGAACCTTTGATACCTGGTTGATGGGGTTCTGACTTGTGAGAGTTTGGTCCACTAGGCTGTTGCTTGGAGCGGCCCGCATGCCCACATACCCACCACAGCCCGGTTGGTCCGGCACTCCTTGGAGGATTAAATCTAGTTCCTCTTGAAAATGTCCACGGTTGTCCACAAAATTAAGCCACATGACAAACTCAGTCAGGTGACCCCTTACAAACCCACGCTAACTACAATCCTAAGGCTGCACATTTAAAGGGAAGCAAGGTTAGCATGGGAAACTCTCCGGTGTTCCAATCTTTACCTGTTATTTTATCTGTACATTGGAAGCTTGTGTCTCCAGTTAGTGCCACAGTTGGATGGAACTATTTGTTTTGCAAGCAGGATCATTCCATATACAGAGGCTTTACCTACCCAGATTATCAAACCATATCAGTCGTGTACAGCACTTGCAACGGGGCACTAGATGCTTGCCAACTTATGACACAGAAGGGGTGAATATGCTGGTGCTTCCTTACAGCAAATACTGTAAGGTAGACAATAATTTTAATGTCTTTTTGTTCAAGGCTAATGCAGTTGAAACCTTGCAACCAACATAATTAATTAGTCATAAAGGAGCCAAAAAATATTAGAAAGTTGTTTGATAAAGACTCCCATTAGACATTCATCGCCAATGGGAGTGACAGAAGGCAATAAATTAATCCCCCATTACTCAGGTAACAATAAACATTTCTTGGTGTCTTACTAATTCAGGACTCTAGGCTTATGGTGTGGGGGAAGCCATATGTCCGTCTTGGTAGGTACACACTACTGGTGTATGCCATTGTTGTTGACAAGATCCTGATTGACCTACACGTAATTGGTCTTGGGCGACCGCAGGACATCTTCGAAAAAAAAGGGGTGAAATTGGATGAATTGTAAGTCCATTCTAACATCAAGGCCACTGGTGTTCTGGTGGATCTGACTATTACAACAATTACATTCTCTCGAAAAAGAGAATGCAAGGAATAAAGCTCATACCTTCTGCATGAGGAAAATTCATGAGAGGTCTGGTATTGCGGTTTAACTCATCGCCTCCTGTAGATTCTGTTAAACCAGCAACTGTGATAATTTCTTAAATAAGAACAGATCAGTCCCAATTACAAGTCACCCAGACGAGTGAGGAGGGTAGTTGGAACCAATTACATAATTGTGGGATCTCGCAACAGGAGAGATCCTATCTAATCAACCCATCCCAGATCATACAGATTCGTATCAACAGTACCCATACACGGTACAAGACGATAATGAACAATGCTGGGTCTGGCAGTCATGTAAGCTAAACCAATAACAATTACCAAGCTGTTATAATACAGCCAACAGTCAGTGAAAATCACAGATTAAGGTGGTGTATTGTTTGATATAATATGTGAAGTTTGTTTTGGGGCATCATATGATTTTTGTAATGCGTGACACCATAGGTTCAGTTTTATATATTCAATATAGGATGTCGTGCGATATGTTTTAATCGTGGAGTATTGTGTTATGCCATAAGTATGTTATGTTGCATACTGTGGAAATATTTCCCCACCTAGTTCAATTTAATTTATATATCAATTAATTAATTAAATATACACTAGATAAAGATACTTTTCGTTGGTGTGTATAATTTACCAATATAAAATTAAGTTAGATTTATCCGAAACAAAAATAATCGTATTTAATTCCTCCATTCACTATGGAGAAAACGTGATGGCTGCGTCACGAACTTATAGAATACCAAACGTATTTATGTCTGTACTTACAACTTAATACATACAGTCTGACCACTGTTTACAAAATAAATTATGAGAATAAAATAATACTAAAAATAATTTATATATAGCAAATTTATATACCTCTCCTTCCGGGAATAAGAGAAAATTTTATGGTACATGAATGCTCCGTGCTGGATAAGAGACTCTCCACCATTGGACTCCCAAGTAAAACACACGAGTGTTGCAGTGCTGGAGTTTCTTTTGTGTTAACGAAACTCCTATGATGCTACTGTTAACTGATCTCACCCATAACAAGGGAAGTATATCAGTCCCGTACTCACTCCTTAAAAAACTGTGTTGCCACATAGTTACAGAGAGTATGGTTAGAAGGTAGGAAACACCAGCCCTAGGGGTAAACACTCTAGACGAAAATATCGCAATAATTTGTAAATTGAATAAAGTGACCAATATTCGTTATTTATATTATAATGTAACTTGTCGATAGTCTGATGTTCAATCTCAAAGAAGCTGAGTTTGGTATTATTCCAGATGGAAACAGGAGGCCAGTAACAGGATACAGAATGGGAGAAGAAGTCCTTCATGAAACGGACAGAGAGAAAGATCTAGGTGTTGATATCACGCCAAACCTGTCTCCTGAAGCCCACATCAAGAGAATAACATCTGCGGCGTGTGCGAGACTGGCAAACATCAGAACTGCCTTCAGGAACCTGTGTAAGGAATCATTCAGAACCTTGTATACCACATATGTAAGACCAATCCTGGAATATGCGGCCCCCTTCATGGAGCCCGTACCTTGTCACGCACAAGAAACTGGAAAAAGTTCAGAGTTATGCCACTAGATTAGTCCCAGATCTAAGAGGCATGAATTACGAGGAAAGGCTGCGTGAAATGCACCACACAACACTGGAAGACAAAAGAGTAAGGGAAGATATGATTACTACCTATAAAATTCTCAAAGGAATTTACATGTTGAAAAGGATAAACTGTTTAACATGAGAGGTACGCGAACAAGGGGACACAGGTGGAAACTGAGTACCCAAATGAGCTACAGGGATGTTAGAAAGTACTTTTTCAGTGTCAGAGTAGTTAACAGGTGGAATACACTAGGAAATGATGTGGTGGAGGCTGACTTGATATACAGTTTCAAATGTAGATATGATAGATCCCAGTCGGCTCATGAATATGTACACCAGTTGATTGACAGTTGAGAGGCGGGACCAAAGGGTCAGATCTCAACCCCCGCAAGCACAACTAGGTGAGTACCACTAGGTGAGTACGAGAAATACACAGTTTATGTTTGTTACTGACTCGAGTCCAGCGTCCGAGCACGGAGCAGTGACGACCACGCCATCTGTGGGTCAGCTACCGAAACCCCCTCCAAATGGACGACGCCATCTAGTGAGGACGAGATATACCGACCACAGGGGCTGGTTTCCCATCTTGATCAGCTTATAACATAGCCGCTGCTGACCTCTGGTGAGGTGACGCTTAGACAGCAACGCCATCTATGGAGTGGATAGGTGGACGTTTGTGTCTAAGCCTGTAAGTGAGGTGCCCTAGGGTGTCCCTAGTACTGATGACGTGTCTGATTACAGAGTCGACCTGGGACTGCTGGATTGGACGATGGGCAGTCTACCCAAGGCAGCCATAGTATCTCCACGTGTTTGCTGTAGAAGTTATGAGTCACCCCCCGGACGAACACTGTTGAGTGTTAGCCTGCCGTATCGTGGCAGTACCAGGAATTGTCGTACCCGGGGCTGACTGGTGGAGAAGACTAGCCACTGGGGTGTTGAGAGAGGAGAGTGATCAGCGGAATCACACGAGGCTCCTGCCTAGGGCTCGCAACCCTAGTATCGGTCGTGGAGTGGCCTACGCAGCAGAGCTGTTTGGAACCTGCCAGCTACAGGCTGGATTTGTGGTTGAAGGCCTCCATGACGGTGCACCCAGTGGGACTGTGATTTGGCTGGCCTGTGGCCTGGGTAGATTCGCCTAGGGACTCGAAGGATTCATCGTGAGGCCACAAGAAGAGAACCAGGGCTATTCGTCTTGAGCACCGTAGAGCATCCTGTGTCTTCAGAGGAAGACCAGTTAATGTACATAAGTGTAGTTATAGCCCCAGCGAGTGACTGTTTATATATTTATTTATTGGTGGTGGTGAATATATATTTAATTTAGTGTGTTTGTATCCCTTCCCCTTTAATTTACTTGCATTATGGAACACACCCCTTGAAAGCCAATACTAACTTGGGGCCGGATACCCAAACTCTAATAACATCAGAGAAGAACCCCAGTTGCGACCCAACAGGGCCGTAACAATGTTAACATTCTCACTGTTTCCATTTATTCTGTTTATTAATCCATCCATCAATTTATTCATCCATCTATTTATCAATCTTCTCATCCGTCTATATATCCCTCTATCCAAAAATATATCCATCTCTCTATGCATACATATATTTGCACTCTGTCTATCTCCCTACTGTCTCTGTCTCTGTGTTTATTTCTTTCTCTGTTTACCAGTATGTATTTCTTCCCACAGTGTGTTGTTCTGTTACTGACTGCGTGGTGGAGGCTGACTCCATACACAGTTTCAAGTGTAGATATGATAGAGCCCAATAGGCTCAGGAATCTGTACACCTGTTGATTGACGGTTGAGAGGCGGGACCAAAGAGCCCGAGCTCAACCCCCGCAAACACAACTAGGTGAGTACACCCCCCCCCCACACACACACACACACACACACACTAATCCACTGCTCCAGTGGATAAGGGAGTACTTAAGCAGCAGGAAACAGCGAGTAACGGGGAGGGGGGAGACATCAGAAT
>NC_091172.1:47520767-47635767 GCF_040958095.1 Procambarus clarkii | reverse complement strand
TCTTCCTTCGTTCATGTGTTGGACCAGAGAAGGAATTGACAGAATATTGAGCAACAAGTGCTCCAGGAACAGGTGTTGTGCAAGAGTGGAGTCTAGGCAGCGACGTATTCAACGGCTGATAGCTTCACAGTGATGACGTATGTGGCTGGGCCAATCCTCCGGAGGGAATCAGTCTGACACGACACGTCAAGGTGGTTGGACGTGCGAAGATTGGTCCTGTCAGTTTGACAGTTGTTTCCCGCTCCCGTGGATTTTACGCGTCACCCGAAGTCTGCCAGTACTCTGTGAGGTCTTCCTTCGTTCATGTGTTGGACCAGAGAGGGAATCAACGGTATATTGAGCAACAAGTGCTCCAGGACAGGTACGGTGCAAGAAGAAGTGAAGTCTGTGCAGTGACGTATGCGACGTCTGAGGCAGTTCACCTGTTTGTGACGGCATAGTGGCCGGACCGAGCCACCGGGAAGCAGGGGAAGAAGAAAACTATTCGGGAATCCGAACGACTGCAGCCGAGACGTAGGCAGGAAGCCGTAGCTGGGATGAGAAGTTGACGGCCGGGAGACCAACTCCAACCCTACAAGAAGTCGAGGAGGAGCACGGACCTGCAGTGAAAAGGCACGGAGACGACGCGCTTATGGTGGAACGTTGATTGAGTTCCTGGAGAACACAACAGTGTGTGTGTGGGGGCGTTCCCTACACGAGGCAGGAGCCAGGACCAGGAGCTACAACTCAACTCTCACCGGAGGATAGGTGGAAGTAGGTGATTCTAGTTTCCCTCCCAATTCCCCTTTAGTCAGCTATATTATTTAGCCTGAGTATTTTGTATGTCGTGAGCAAGGCTCACCTAGGTCACAGTAAGGCACAAGTGTGCAGTGGGACTATAAAGAGTACTCACGATTTTTATGATTATTATTGGTGTATGCAGGCACCCGGAGTAATTGATGAATTTACTGTGTTGATAATGTCTATCATGAGACTTTAAGATGATCATTTAGTGAGAGAATATATATATATATAAATAGGCCAGTATTTGGAGTTAGGCTATGTACCCAGTAACTATGTTATCACCATTATTGATGTCTATGACTCATCCACATATATATATATATGTCTATGCTTGTGTATTTAATAATCATTCATGTGTGCAGTGATTAATTGTGTTATCGCCCACGGAAGGAATTACTGCGAACTCCAGTGAAATATACTTGCATCCATTATCATTAAATGAAGGGCAGTGTGTTATACCATGACAGTGAATTATTGCCACCTTTAATATAGAAATGTTTGATTGAGCTCAAGATCCGTGCAGCGAAGTGTTTACATGCTCTTGTCGCAAATACTGTGTGTTCGAACTTCTAGTGATCTTTGAGAACTTAAAGAAACTGGCGCGTCACGCCACAAGCAAACAGATAAAGTGACATTCGCGCGGGGGTAGTCGCCCGGCTGATTTTGACATTGACGTGAGGGGGAGCATTGCCAGCTTGGCGAGTTCATATTATATGTGGGAACGAGCAGCTCCCGCCTAAAACAGCTGTTTGCTTATTGATATAATCTTGTGATGTCTTTGAATGAGTTTTAAGTAAAATACAAAGTACATTGGTGTTTATATCATCCCCTCCATATTTCTTGTGGCTATATAATACCTGACAGCAGATCGTGATAGAAGTAAATACCTGCCTGATATCAGATCTATTGAGTGTGTCCTTGCCACCGTTACCACAATTCAACAAAACCACTGACGTGTTACTGGACACCGGAAACACCAGTTGGCGACCTTGTGGTTAGTAGTAGAGCCCATGACGGGGCAGGCACACAATAGTTAAGTGAACAAATTGTGTTCCCACTCCTTCTCGATCAGAGGCCGGTTGGGATTGACTGGGATACTCTCCTGGCGTACAGTGGCGCCGCGAGGATAGAGTGAAGACCCGCTGGGCTACAGTGAGTGACCTTGAGTATACTGTTACTCGCCCCTTTCCCCTCTCATTGGAGGTGAACCCAGACATTGGCGACCTTGCCAGGATTAAGTACTTATACTGTTGCTTACCGATAAACCCCGACATTGGCGACCATTCAGGCTTGTTCGCATTTGTGTTCCTAACGTGTGCCCCAAAGAATGAGGTGATTTGGTGAAATGCTATGCCCAAGATTACCATCCGAGTTGCCGTCGGGGAAGTGGCTCAAATAGCCTCGGCTATCACTTCCTTTTGACGGCCGTGATGGTCAAGTGGATTAAGGCGCCCTGTAGTTACCAGTTGTGTTGCTCCTGGGAGTATGGGTTCGAGTCACTTCTGGGGTGTGAGTTTTCATTCGCATATAGTCCTGGGGACCATTCAGGCTTGTTCGCATTTGTGTTCCTCACGTGTGCCCCAAAGAATGAGGTGATTTGGTGAAATGCTATGCCCAAGATTACCATCCGAGTTGCCGTCGGGGAAGTGGCTCAAATAGCCTCGGCTATCACTTCCTTTTGACGGCCGTGATGGTCAAATGGATTAAGGCGCCCTGTAGTTACCAGTTGCATTGCTCCTGGGAGTAGGGGTTCGAGTCACTTCTGGGGTGTGAGTTTTCATTCATATATATATATATATATATATATATGTATATATATATATATATATATATATATATATATATATATATATATATATATATATATATATATATATATATATATATATATATATATATATATATATATAAATTCTGTCTTTTGTACTAGGCTGATTCCTTACTCCTTGATTTCCCGTAGGATCAAGTAAAATCATTTATTCCCATACACAACATTTAAAAGTTCTCCCCCACTCACCACCTGATTAGTGACAGTGTCAGCAGTGAGAGGAGCTCAGTGATGTCAAAAGATAAAACAACAGTAGTTACCCCTTACTATGACAAAGATCGGTCGCTTGAGAAACCTTTCATGCTGTGGAAAAATTATCTTTTTAAGCATGTGCAAATTAATGAAAGTTCTGTTAATGTTCCCGAAATCAGTGAATAATGGAGCATATTACTAATATGATTGTTTATGTTTGTTTTGAAAATATTTAGCCGTGCAGCTGTCGGACAGTGCCAAAACCCTTCATGGGGGGCCTGAATGTGTCACTGGCAAGTTGTTCCTTTTGTACTCCTGGCGACCCCGACCACTCCAGTGTTCATCCCGTTCACCAGACCATTCTCTCTGACAATTTGGGTAAGGCCAGAAAGTGCCATGTGGCCTCCCCCTTGGAACAGACAAACAACCTTCTCTCCTATTGTATGTACTAGAGGGGTCACCCATCGTAGTCTCGGTCGGTCTGTCTGTCTGTCTCCCATCTCTCCATCTATGTATCTATCCACCTATCTCTATTTATCTATTCATTCATCTATTAATCCATCCATTTATCCATCTATATATCTATACACCATCTATCATCTATACATCATTCATTCCATCTATCCACCTACTTATCCAACATTCCATCTATCAATCCATCCATCTAGCTATTCATATTCTTCTATCATCTATAGATCATCTATCTCTCAGTCTACCTATCTATCTATTTAACCAACAATCTATCCATTCATTGAAGATCTATTCATCAATCCATCCATGTACCTATCTTGCCATCCATATATATATCTATCCATCTATCATTCTCTCCATACGTCTATTCATGTATCTGTCCATCTACCTTATCATCTATCAATCTGTTTGTCAATCTATCCAAATATATATATCAACTATCCATCCATCTATCATTCTTTCCATCCATGTGTGCAGCCATCTATCCTTCAAGCAATATATCCATCAAGTTTTCTATCTATCCATCCATCTGTTTTTCTATCCATCTATTTTTCTATCCTTCTATCTATTCATCTATCTATCCATGCACCAACTCATCTTTCTACCCATCTATCCACCCACTTATATTTCCATCTACCTATCCATCTAATTATTCGTCTATTTATCTTTCTACCAATACATCCACCCATCTTTTCATCTCTAAACCTATACACCCATCCACCTCTGTATCCATCCATTTTTCTGTCCATCCATCTACTTTTTACCTATCTATCAATCCGTCCTCTTATCCTCCATCCAACTATTCATCTGTCTACCTATCTATCCATATATTTACTTATTTATAACACAGAAATAAATCACAGAGAGAGTTGGTGCCTGATAACTCATAGTACATAGGTTCGAACCCTCATCACGGCTACTACGGCATATCTATTTATTCATCCGCCTATTCGTCTATCCATCTATCCTTTTATCTACTGTCTGTTTCATTCTCTTCCTCTATCTTTGCCTCTGCTTCTCTCTCTGTCTCCAGCTGTGATTCTGTTTCTGAGTTTCTCTATTTCTCTGTCTCTTATAAAAAAAACAATAGTCTAAGTGTGGGTGGTCGGCAGTGGGAGCAGCTCAGTGGTGTGAAGTAATAAAACACAATAGTTACCCTTACTCTAGTATAGAGCAGTTGCTTGAGAAACTGTTGACGCTGAGGGAGAATTGGCTGTTTGATGCTAGTACGTCTAAATTATTCACAGCAGGAAATTCCTCTTAATTTTCATAAAATCAGTGAATAATGATCAGAATACTTTAAGACAATATTTTATTTGAAAAATTTGACCTCCTAATATAAACAGACAGTCATTCTCTCCTTTGGTAAAATTACAATATCTACAGAGCTGGTCGGCCGAGCGGACAGCACACTGGACTTGTGATCCTGTGGTCCTGGGTTCGATCCCAGGCGCCGGCAAGAAACGATGGGCAGCGTTTCTTTCACCCTATGCCTCTGTTACCTAGCAGAAAATAGGTACCTGGGAGTTAGTCAGCTGTCACGGGCTGCTTCCTGGGGGTACGGGCCTGGTCAAGGACCGGGCCGCGGGGACACTAAAAAAAAAGCCCCGAAATCAACTCAAGATAACCTCAAGATAACCCTCCTTTGTTAAAATTAGAAAATATAAATATTGAATTTTGTCACATGATAAGTGTGGTGTGTTGTGTGACATGAGTGTTATATAATTTTGGGATCCATAAGTGTGACTCTTACCGACATAATCTGTAGCGTTGACGTCTGCTCCAGCGTCGAGGAGGACCTTCACAGTGTTGACGTGACTATATCTGGCTGCCCTGTGAAGGGGTGGTCTGCCTGTCAACAGATACCACAATTGATATTATATATAAACCATCACTATTCCAGTACTTTATGTAAGATATTGAAATAAGCCGTTAAAGATGAATATTTGTATATACTAGTGACGTGTATCGACTCTACATATTATGCAAAACGACTTTCCACCCTAAATTTACGAGAAGATCAAGTTAAAATTTTTAAGAATATTTCACCATTAAAATATCCGACATCTCACCAGTTCTTATTTGATAATTTATTATTTATGACGAGAGCGACAGTGGTGCTATTGTCATGTCCGAAATACTACCACACACCCCACCACACTACAACACATCCCACCACACTACCACACAACCCTACCACACTACAACACAACCCACCACACTACCAAACACACCACCAAACAACGACACACTCCACCACACTACCACACACCCCATCATACTACCACACACCCCACCACACTACCACACACCCCACCACAATACTACGCATCCCCACCACACTACGACAAACCCCAACATACTACCACAAAATCCAACCACACTCCAACACAACCCCACCACACTTCCACACACCCCAACACACTAACACACGACCACACCACACTACCACACACCCCCACCACACTACTACACACCCTACCAAACTACCACACCACACCACAATACCACACAACCCCACCACACTGCTACACACCCCACCTCACTACCACAAACCCCACCACACTACCACACAACCCCACCAAAATTCCACACGCCCCAACACACTACCAAACACCCCACAACACTACCACACTACCACACTACCACACACCCCACAACATTAACACACACCCCACCACACTATCACACACTCCATTACATTACCACACACCCCACGACACTACCACACACCCCAACACACTACCACACACCCCAATACACTACCACACACCCCACCACAAACCCTACCACACTACCACACAATCAAACCACACTCCCACACACCCCAAATCACTACCACACACCCCACCACACTACCACACACCCCACCACACTACCACACACCCCATCACACTACCACTTACCCCAATACTCTACCACACAACCACACACCCCACCACACTACCACACACCCCACCACACTACCACTTACCCCAATACTCTATCACACAACCACACACCCCACCACAATACTACACATCCCCACCGCACTACCACAAACCCCACCACACTACCACACACCCCACCACACTACAACACACCCTATGTTGGAAATTTCCAACACTATATACAACACTGTTGTATTCTCATTAATTATTACTAAATCTACTAATCATTGTAGTGATTAAAATTAACCAAGCATAGAGTTCACATGTACTAATAATTACATCTGTACAATAAGGCTAGAATTCTTACGTTACCAGACGCCAGTATTGCGTCAGATTCCATTGTAATAAACACATTTATATCCAGTGTGTCTGAGAATTGAATTTGATTCTCTATAAACAACGGTGTTCTGTGTGATAATTAATTACAGATAAACTGATCCCCAACTAAAGTCAAATAGAGCGTTTATAGTTAGAACTGTTATCTAGTAATAAATTTAACGTCACGCGTGAATGCCCTGGAGAGACTTTAATTCATCTTCATTGTTCGTTCACTATCCTAAAACGGGCAAATAATAATATTTAACTCCTCTAAATAATAAACCCGTCCTTATCCGAGCATTTCAATCACAACTGCGAGAAATGATAATATCCGCAATAAATAATTTGTGTAGCAAATGCGGGACGCGGAGCGGGGAGAGAGGAGACGCCATTACCCCAGCCACCAGGGTAGACGCCATCAAGAGCTCCAGAAGAAAGTCGCCACTGTGATGTGTGAAGAACCTTTGCAGACATTAACTTTGCTGGTGTCAGTGTCACTTTACATAATAAGTTGAATTGTCTAGAGATTTAATTTGAACATTCGGCCAGAACCTGTTAAATTTGGTTCTATGTAATACCACGTGATTGGCCAGTGGAGCGCGTCAGTTTCCAGGATAGGCTGGACACCACGTGTTCTTTATTACGAAGCCGGAACCTAGGACGCGAACTTCGGCAAGCCTTAACTTACACAGTGCCCATATTAGCTAAGTACCTTTATCCTTATTTGATGCATCATCTAGGGGGTGGGGTTGTAGCTGGGTAGCTTGTCGTGACGCCGTGCGACAATAAAAAACTACAGGTCATTATTTATTCTTATTATTTAATCTCAATTTCTTGAACATAGATGTCTAGCAGCTTAATCTGTTGCTACTGAATATAATTTGATTTGCAGCGTGTGTGAAGAATTCTCCGAGCTGTCATTTCCCGTGTTAATCATCTCCCAGTGTTCCATGACGAGTCCAGGAGAATCAGAGGATGAGTCGTATCTAACTTCTTGGAAATCGTCTTCAAGCTAAGACTCCTTCCGTATTCCTTGATTTCTATTATCTGTATTCCTTTACATGCAGAACTCTGTTTTCATTGGATTGACATGTGTTTATTATAATTATCAATTCTCATGTTCGTAATCTATGTTCTCATTGATGATAAAGATAATGATTCTATAAATGGTCATAGGATTAGTTTATTACACGTTGGACTGGTGAACGAACCACACTAGTTCCTGGACGTATTGAGTTCCAGTAATAACCCCCCAATGTAGGTGTTTGAGGCTTTGATTCAATTAATTATACAGCCCATTAATTATATCAGTGATCATATTCTCTAGTATTTTATCCATAGTTACTGGTTCATCTAGGAATTGTCTAATGATCATATTTTCTTAGTTTCCCTCTTTACTATAAAAGTGGGTGGTCCTTCGTTTTGATTTTCATTTCATTAACTATTTAAATAAATAGAGTCAAGCCCCAAATGTCCCACATTATGGTCCTTATCGAACCGGATAAACATAAATTATATTTACAAATACTAATTAATAATAACTAATCCTTGTGTGATGTAATCAAGACTAACCTTTTTAATTAATTGTGTCTACTAACCACTGTAACACATTGGTTAGCCTAAGTCACACCAATTCATTGCTACTTTTACCTTATGTATAAGGTAGCACTCGTGGGACGCAGTTTATTGCCCACAACACTTAGGCCTACACTTCATACTGAAGTAAGAATCTTTAGGTCACCAGGAGCAACAGCTCATAACCTGTATATTAATCACTAACACCAATTATGTGTTAACCATTTGGGCTATACAAACATTTCAATATATGACTGTCAGCAGACTGTCCATTATAGCCTGAATCCATGTTATAGTTACTGATTCACTCAAGTCAGTGGATCATTAACATTTAGGGATCCAGTATACTAATATGAATTACTGATCTCATACTAGTTAATCATTACTAACCCTGATAACATTTTATTCCACAATTAGGAGTACATTTAGGAGTTAGATAATATTTACGGCAGTAGAATACTTGCCAAACACAATTAATTCTCTTGTGTTCATTTAATTTCTTATACACCTAATTATACAAGTGTATATTATATAAAATCCAAAAAACCCAAAAACACAGAACAATTATTTGCACATTATTGCACCACAATATAATCTTTGCCAACCTTTATTAGGTAGCAATTTAGGCTGTGATTGTGTTGAATTTGGCACAAGCATAGCCTAAATATAGTTGTAGTTTCTTAAGTAGAAATTCTCACGACTAGGCTTGAGCTAGTTAGTGGCGTATATATTATTCTTTTTGTGCTGACCCTATCAAGGGTGGGATTAACCATTTATTGTGTAATTATATTTTATTGCATATTTCTATTTATGTTTTTGAGTGTTACTGTAAGTCCACTACCCATCCGAAGCTGATTTTGAAGAGCTAAGCTGAGGAATACCTGTAGTGAGACCTAGGTACCACTCAAATCTTAGTTGCTTATTATTAGGTAGGAAGCTAACCTCTGAATGAGGTAAATTACAACCAGCCTCAAGAAAATATCAGGCTGTCAATAGTTATACCTGCTCTACATCAAGGAGCAAACACCATAGCTATACAAATAGCTACATAAGCCCTATCAGGCTCAATTTACCACAAGAATGAATCCTCTAGAAAGGAATGCAAGATTCTTGACAGCTCTTCAAATTCAGCTAGGAAAACTGCTCATCAGATGTGACAACTGTCTAGAAACTTACCCAGATTACGTCTACATACTAGCAAGTTCCATAAGGAACGCTAACCAAAAATATGATTATATAAAGACTGTAATCGAGTCCCACAGGAATTTACTCCTGGTCGGTCATACTGTCTCAGACCACTTACGTCTGACAGAATCTGATCTTGATAACTATGAACGTAGAGTTCAAACCTGGTTAGACCGATATAAGGAGGTGCTTGCGAGACAAGATATTCCCGAGTGGATTGAACAGATCATTAATAGACCTACACCCGAGTCAACACTCAGCTCAGATGAAATACATGAGCTACTTCAAGATGAGGAGAATCCTCTAATCAATGCTGATCACTACACAGGACCCACAACTGAAGTTCAACCTTCATTTTCTAACCTCTCATCTAATACAACTTCACGTGATGATTTGTTTACAGTCTGATCAATTTTCAGACAGCTCTTCTCAATGTTCCCTGGATTCTATAAGTTCAATACATAAGGCTACTGAATTAACTAGCTTATCACAAGAACCCAGAGAAACAAGTGAAGCTGCAGATGAAACAAGTGAAGCTGCAATAATCAGTGAATCTGAACCAGAAAATGATAAAGCTAATGCTGCAGCAACAGTCGAAGCTGTAATCAAAGCTGAGGCTAAGCAAGAAGCCTTAAGCAACACAAGTAATGGTCACAATTGCTCACAACAGCATTCTAAAGTAAGTGCTAACAATGAGAAGACTATTATAAACCTTGTACACCAATTATTAAATTTATCTTCACCAGAACAATCAGTTGACTCTTTACAAGCCTTTAGTTTCCAGCTTGAGTCACTGATAAATTCTTTCAGTAAAGAGGTGGATCACCCAACTACTGAGTGGATGACAAAAATTATCATCCAGAGAAAATTGTCTGGTGACACACTTAATTAATTATATGTATACCAGAATGGTAATACCCTGTCAATGCAGGATATATTTACAGGTTTGCGCAATATGAGCAATCATACAGCAGACCGGACAATTAATGCTAAATCTGAATGCACCAAAACTGTACCTACATCAGTTTCCTTGCCTGAAACTCCTAAAGTGACACTGTCACTAGGTAACAAAGGTACTAATACTCAATGTAATAACAATCAGTCAAACACTGATTCATCAGTAAGGCCTAAGAGCCCCACAGGTGCTCCTAAGAGACCTAATAGTCCAAAGAGCACCCCCAATGACTCCACAGGTGCTCCTAAGAGACCTAATAGTCCAAAGAGCACTCCCAAGAGCCTAGTAATGGCTCCCCAGAGTACACCAAGTACTCACAAGAGAATAAATAACAAACAAATGCAAGCAGCAAAACCAGCACAACCTGCAAGTACTGTTTTACCTAAACCGGTAACCCCTAAACGAACTGTAGGATGGGGAATGTGCTTGTTTTGCAATCATCAACATTCTCTGTACAAATATACTAATTACCCTAATAGAGACACAAGAGTCAGACGACTCAAACAGTTACACAAATGTACTAGGTGTATCAAATCACATAATGTTGATAGCTGTGAATAGAAAAGAATTCTCTACCTCCTAGAATAGGAGGTAGAGAATCTACACCAGTACAGTGCTGCAAGGTGCGAGATGTGTACAGCGTAACCTCACAAGCATCTCAAGTGGATGCTGCTTTGCCTACTGCCCAACTTCAAGTGAAGAACAGAGGAGCCAAGATCACCACACGTGGACTATTTGACCAAGGTTCCCAGAGAACTTTCATTACTCAAAGGGCAGCAGAGGCACTTAATTTACAACCAATCAGACAGGTGAAATTAAACTGGTCAGGGTTCATGATAAATCGAGGAACCCATGAATACTCAGTAGTTCAACCGCTTGTACGACTAGGTAGTCATGCCAAGGCAGTCCAAGCCATTGTTGTAGATCAAATAGCTTTAGACTTAAATATTAAGGGTCTGGGGTACACAGCCCACTTCCTGCAGGAACGTGAAATTAATTTAGCTGACAACAAGTTAACGTCTGACCGCCTTAACAATGTAGATGTACTAGTAGGAGCCGACTACTATTACCAGTTCATAACTGGACATGTTAAACGATTGGGAATGAATATGCTCCAATCTGCAGGTGGCTACTTACTTACAGGTAAAGTTCTGAATGTGAACAAGCCTAAGCCTGCCAACAATAATAAATTAGTCAGCAGTAAATCAATTCTCCAGCAGCAAGCTAAAAGGAGAAACACAGCTGAGTAATAAACTCAAATTGAATGTAGTGCAATTAGTATTCGCCGAGATGTTTCATAGCTCTCAGTGAAAACCAGTGGTCCGTACTCAAACAAGTACAAGTCACAGCGACCAAGCCATTGAATTCACTGCAGACCTAGAATTATTCTCGACAAGTAGTAATTAACCACACTCAGTCTTCCTACGTAAATTGTAATGTTGGGCTAGAGAATCTAGTACTCCCTAGGTAATTAATAATGTTAGGCTAGAGAATCTAGCACTCAATGCCACTGGCATTTCCTGAATTTAGTAATACTATGAAGTCATCAAGCAACTTCTAGTAATTATAAATTCGCTAGGACCACTGGTCCACTATACTTGCGCTTAAAGGTTTGCCAAGAAAACCTTCTTAATACCATGTTTTCTGCACTAAGAGTTAGTGATAAATACTTGCATCAATTTGTTTGAGTTGTTTTTCTTTCGTTTCTGCTTAATTAGTGTAGGAGCGCAGCACGAACAAACTTGCAAACTTACCAATATGTAAATGAATTTACAGAGAACTAATAACCCGTGAAACGTTTAGGTTGGGAAAATGTTACAAATTATCTTGAATAGGATTAATCGTAGCAGTAATTTAATTTCCAGCAATCTTAGGTTTCTCTTTGTTTAATGCATTATCATTAAACATCAGCATTGTTAATTAACATGCTTCATATAGCTCACCTTAGAATTTACGTAATAATATGAGTGCTTGTTCCCGATGTGTATACGAGCTTAATATTGCTCGCCATGACAATCGAACGCTTTAATGTTCCCCATGCCACGAGCACTGCTCGCCATGATAATTGAATGATGCAATACTCACCTCGTTAATTCGAGTTCACTGAACTCACCCTGTTAACTGTTAACGAGCTCACTGCAGCTCACCCTGTCAACACTGTTGTCGAGTTCACTGAACTCACCCTGTTAACTGTTAACGAGCTCACTGCAGCTCACCCTGTCAACACTGTTGACGAGTTCACTGAACTCACCCTGTTTACTGTTAACGAGCTCACTGCAGCTCACCCTGTCAACACTGTTGACGAGTTCACTGAACTCACCCTGTTAACACTGTTAACGAGCTCACTGCAGCTCACCCTGTCAACACTGTTGACGAGTTCACTGAACTCACCCTGTTAACTGTTAACGAGCTCACCCTGTCAACACTGTTGACGAGTTCAATGTAACTCACCCTGTTAGCACTGCTAACGAGCTCACTGCAGCTCACCCTGTCAACACTGTTGACGAGTTCAATGTAACTCACCCTGTTAACACTGTTAACGAGCTCACTGCAGCTCACCCTGTCAACACTGTTGACGAGTTCACTGTAACTCACCCTGTTAGCACTGCTAACGAGCTCACCCTGTCAACACTGTTGACGAGTTCACTGTAACTCACCCTGTTAGCACTGCTAACGAGCTCAATATAGCTCATCATGTTCCCGAGCTCAATACAGCTCACAATGTTAATTCGAGTACATTTTTGCTCACAATTAGCTTAGTCCCTTACTTAGGTAGGTTAGAAATTCAAACCATTTATTTAGGTAGGTTTAGGGACTTTAGTTAGTGTCAACTGAGTACTAGCCTAATCTGTACTCACCATTAATTACAGTTGACTATACTTATAGAGACTGATTTAATAAACTCAATTTCAAGTAAAGGTGATTTCGCACTAACCAGTTTACAGTGTCAAGCCTATGAGCTGCCATTTAATTAGCTCATAAGTCAGAATGACTAGGCTACTAATCTCACTGTCGACTCAGAATTTTCCTTGATTTTAATGAATAAACTTTTCAGTTCTCTACTTTTCCATTATTTTAGCTAGTTAGCAAATTAGTTGTACCATCAGTCAGAATGACTACTGCACGGCAGTGCACATTAAATTCAATTTCCTCATTTGAATTTGGGGTGATCGTGATGCTGCGTGATGTTATTGTCTAGTAACTCAATAGTTACAAGTCACAGCTACCCTAGACAGTGACCTTACTGTAGTGTCATAGTCTCCTTGATTCTAAATGACTAATAATACTTTACTGTATAATCATATAATAGTGTTATCAGTTCTTAGGAACTTATTCTGAGTTTGCCTACAATTCAGCAACTACGTAATACACCATTACATGTCACTACGACCCTAGTTGTTGAGTTTATGGTGAGCTTTAGAGGGTTCCTGATTACCGATAACTTAATCATTTAATGTTTCAATATTTAATACATGTTTCCACTAAGGGAAACTGCAAGCCTATTATAGTTCTTAACTAAGAGCAAATAACTTTACACCCAATTTAAGCAACCATGATTGTACTGTGGTGTGGTGTCAAGTAACAAACCATTACAAGTCACTATGATCCAAGACATTCTCATCACAGTAGATTCTCTGTTGTTTGAATTGTGTGATTTAAAAATCTTTAATTATTGTGTAGGCTATAAATAACATGTTTCATTTGACATGAAATTAGCAAGACTTAAGTTTCTTGTAAGTCCTTGACAAATACGGGACATTCGTTATGTGTGTACTAACATACTAACATATTAACATATTAATATTAATACCAACTTCGGGATAGGTCAGTACTCCACATTACACTACGACCCTAGAATCCTCCCCCCGGAGTTATGTTCGAAATTTCCAACACTAAATACAACACTGTTGTATTCTCATTAATTATTACTAATTCTGCTAATCATTGTAGTAAGTAAAATTAACACAACGTAGAATTCACATGTACTAATAATTACATCTGTACAATAGGCTAGAATTCTTACGTCACCCGACGCCAGTATTGCGTCAGATTTCATTGTAATAAACACATTTATATCCAATGTGCCTGAGAATTGAATTCGATTCTCTATAACAAAAGTTGTTCTGTGTGATAATTGATTACAGATAAACTGACCTCCAACTAAAGCCGAATAGAGCGTTTAAAGTTATAGCAGTTATCTAGTAATAAAAATTAACGTCACGAGTGAATGCCATGGAGAGACATTAATTCTTCTCCATTATACGTTTACTATCATAGCACTGGCAAATAATAATATTTAACTCTTACAAATAATAAACCCGTCCTAACCCGAGCATTTCAAGCACAACCGCGAGAAATGATAATATCCATAATAATAATTTGGTTAATAAACGCGGGACGCGGAACGGTGCGGGAGAAGACGCCAGTGCACGTGCTGAAACGCTCCCGAGCGGACCTGTTTATGTGTTGCTCACGAGGAGACGTCATTACCCAGTCATCAGGGTAAACGCTATCCATTCTCCAGAAGAAAGTCGCCACTGTGAGGCGTGAAGAGCCTTGCAGACAATACCTTCACCTGGTGTCAGTGTCATTCACGGAACCTGTTAAATTTGGGTTCTTTGTGACTCCACGTGACCGGCCAGTGAAGCGCGTCATTATCCAGGATAGGCTAAGCCAGAGCCTGGGACGCGAATTTCTGCAAGCCTAAACTTACAGTGCCCATATTAGCTAAGTATCTTATCCTTATTTGATGCATCTGATAGGGTGTAGACTTATAGCTGGGTAGCTTGTCGTGACGACGTATAACAACAATAAATCACAGGTCATTATCCTTCATTTATCATTAATATTAATTTATTGAGCATAGAAATCCAGTAGTTTAATTTGTTCTACTGTAAACATTTATTTTCCAGCGTGTGAGAAGAATTCTCCGAACTGTCCTTTCCCATGTTAATCAAATCCTAGTGTTCCATGCCGAGTCCAGGAGAATCAGAGGAAGCGTCGTGACTAACTTCTAAGGAATCGTCATTAAGCTAAGATTCCTTTGTATTCCTCTAAATTATTATCTGTACTCTTTTACATGCAGAACTCTGTTTATTGGATTAACATGTGTTTATTATCATTATTATTATTATGTTCATAATCTATGTTCCCATTAATGATAACGATAATGATTTCATAAGTATTCATAGGATTAGATTATTATACATTGGATTAGTGAACGAACCACACTAGTTCCTGGACGTACTGAGTTCCAGTAATAACCACCCAATGTAGGTGTTTGAGGTTTGATTCATTTAATTATACAGCCCATTAATTATTTCTATGATCATATTCTCTAGTATTTTATCCATAGTTACTGGTTCATCTAGGAATTATCTAATGATCATAATTTCTCAGTTTCCCTCTTTACTATAAAAGCGGGTGGTCCTTCGTAATTTAATTTACTATATTAATATTTAAATAATTAGATTCAAGCCCCAAATGTCCCACAATGATAATTGAATGATGCAATACTCTACCTCGTTAATTCGAGCTCACTGCAGCTCACCCTGTCAACACTGTTGACGAGTTCAATATAACTCACCCTGTTAACACTGTTAACGAGCTCACTGCAGCTCACCCTGTCAACACTGTTGACGAGTTCAATATAACTCACCCTGTTAACTCTGTTAACGAGCTCACTGCAGCTCACCCTGTCAACACTGTTGATGAGTTCAATATAACTCACCCTGTTAACACTGTTAACGAGTTCACTGCAGCTCACCCTGTCAGCACTGTTGACGAGTTCAATATAACTCACCCTGTTAACACTGTTAACGAGCTCACTGCAGCTCATCCTGTCAACACTGTTGACGAGTTTAGTATAACTCACCTTGTTAACATGCTTAATGAGCTCAATACAGCTCACAATGTTAATTTGAGTACATTTTGCTCACAATTTGCTTAGTCCCTTACTTAGGTAGGTAGAAATTCAAACCATTTATTTAGGTAGGTTTAGGGACTTTAGTTAGTGTCAACTGAGTACTAGCCTAATCTGTACTCACCATTAATTACAGTTGACTATACTTATAGAGACTGATTTAATAAACTCAATTTCATGTAAAGTTGATTTCGTATTAACAAGTTTACAGTGTCAAGCCTATGAGCTGCCATTTAATTAGCTCATAAGTCAGAATGACTAGGCTGCTAATCTCACTGTCGACTCAGAATTTTCCTTGATTTTAATGAATAAACTTTTCAGTTCTCTACTTTTCTATTATTTTAGCTAGTTAGCAAATTAGTTGTACATCAGTCAGAATGACTACTGCACGGCAGTGCACATTAAATTCAATTTCCTCATTTGATTTTGGGGTGATCATGATGCTACGTGATGTTATTGTCTAGTAACTCAATAGTTACAAGTCACAGCGACCCGAGACAGTGACCTTACTGTAGTGTCATAGTCTCCTTGATCTTAAATGACTAATAATACTTTACTGTATAATTTTACAATAGTGTTATCAGTTCTTAGGAACTTATTCTGAGTTTGCCTACGATTCAGCAGCTACGTAATACACCATTACATGTCACTGCGACCCTAGTTGTTGAGTTTATTGTGAGCTTTAGAGGGTTCCTGATTACCGATAACTTAATCATTTAATGTTTCAATATTTAATACATGTTTCCACTAAGGGAAACTACAAGCCTATTATAGTTCTTAACTAAGAGCAGATAACTTTATACCCAATTTAAGCAACCATGATGATACTGTGGTGTGGTGTCAAGTAACAAACCATTACAAGTCACTATGACCCAAGACATTCTCATCACAGTAGATTCTCTGTTGTTTGAATTGTGTGATTTAAATTCTTAATTGTTGTATAGGCTATAAGTAATTCTTAATAACATGTTCCATTTAACCTGACAAATACGGGACATTCGTTATGTGTGTACTAACATACTAATATACTAATATTAATATCAACTTCGGGATAGGTGTCAGTACTCCACATTACACTGCGACCCTAGAATCCTCCCCCCGGAGTTATGTTGGAAATTTCCAACACTAAATACAACACTGTTGTATTCTCATTAATTATTACTAAATCTACTAATCCTTGTAGTGATTAAAATTAACCAAGCAGTAGAGTTCACATGTACTAATAATTACATCTGTACAATAAGGCTAGAATTCTTACATCACCAGACGCCAGTATTGCGTCAGATTCCATTGTAATAAACACATTTATATCCAGTGTGTCTGAGAATTGAATTTGATTCTCTATAAACAATAGTGTTCTGTGTGATAATTAATTACAGATAAACTGATCCCCATCTAAAGCCAAATAGAGCGTTTATAGTTATAACTGTTATCTAGTAATAAATTTAACGTCACGCGTGAATGCCCTGGAGAGATTTTAATTCATCTCCATTGTTCGTTCACTATCCTAAAACGGGCAAATATTAATATTTAACTCCTCTAAATAATAAACCCGTCTTTATCCGAGCACGCGGAGCGGGGAAGAGAGGAGACGCCATTACCCCGGCCACCAGGGTAGACGCCATCAAGAGCTCCAGAAGAAAGTCGCCACTGTGAGGTGTGAAGAACCTTTGCAGACATTAACTTTGCTGGTGTCAGTGTCACTTTACATAACAAGTTGAATTGTCATGAGATTTAATTTGGCATTCGGCCAGAACCTGTTAAATTTGGTTCTATGTAATACCACGTGATCGGCCAGTGGAGCGCGTCAGTATCTAGGATAGGCTGGACACCACGTGTTCTTTATTATGAAGCCGGAACCTAGGACGCGAACTTCGGCAAGCCTTCTCTTACACAGTGCCCATATTAGCTAAGTACCTTTATCCTTATTTGATGCATCATCTAGGGGGTGGGGTTGTAGCTGGGTAGCTTGTCGTGACGCCGTGCGACAATAAAAAACTACAGGTCATTATTTATTCTTATTATTTAATCTCAATTTCTTGAACATAGATGTCTAGCAGCTTAATCTGTTGCTACTGAATATAATTTGATTTGCAGCGTGTGTGAAGAATTCTCCGAGCTGTCATTTCCCGTGTTAATCATCTCCCAGTGTTCCATGACGAGTCCAGGAGAATCAGAGGATGAGTCGTATCTAACTTCTTGGAAATCGTCTTCAAGCTAAGACTCCTTCCGTATTCCTTGATTTCTATTATCTGTATTCCTTTACATGCAGAACTCTGTTTTCATTGGATTGACATGTGTTTATTATAATTATCAATTCTCATGTTCGTAATCTATGTTCTCATTGATGATAAAGATAATGATTCTATAAATGGTCATAGGATTAGTTTATTACACGTTGGACTGGTGAACGAACCACACTAGTTCATGGACGTATTGAGTTCCAGTAATAACCGCCGAATGTAGGTGTTTGAGGCTTTGATTCAATTAATTATACAGCCCAATAATTATATCAGTGATCATATTCTCTAGTATTTTATCCATAGTTACTGGTTCATGTAGGAATTGTCTAATGATCATATTTTCTTAGTTTCCCTCTTTACTATAAAAGTGGGTGGTCCTTCAGTTTTGATTTTCATTACATTAAGCTATTTAAATAAATAGAGTCAAGCCCCAAATGTCCCACACCCTACCACACTACCACATAATCCTAACACACTTCCATACACCCACACCATACTACCACACACCCTACCACACTGCCACATGACCCCACCACAATACCACACGCCCCCATCAAACTACCACACACCCACCCACACACCCCACCACACTACCACACAGCCCCACCACACTATAACACACCCCACCTTACTAATACAAACTCCACACTACAACACAACCCCGACCACACTATCACAAACCCCACCACACTACCACACAACCCCACCACATGTCATACGACCCGACCACACTAACACACATCCCACCACACTACCACACACCCCACCACACTACCACACACCTCACCACACTACAACGTACCCCACAACATTACCAAATACCCCAGAACACTACACACACCCCACAACACTACCACACCCCACCACACTGCCACACATACCACCACAATACCACACACCCCACCACACTACCACCCAACCCCACAACACTACCACATAACCTCACCACACTACCACACACCCCACCACACTACAACACACCCTACCACACTATCACACCCCACCACAATAATACACAACCCCATCACACTACCACAAACCCCACCACACTACCACACACCCCACCACACTACCACACTAACACACAACCCCACCGTTCTACAACTCACTACACCACACTACAACACACCCAACCACAATACCACTCACCCCTCCACAATACCACAAACCCCAACACACTACCACACATACTCACCACACTACTACACACCCCTCCACACTACCACACATCCCCCCACACTACCATACACCCCACCACACTGCCACACAACGTCATCACACTATCACAAAACACCACCACCACACCCCACCACAGTACCACACACCCCAACACACTACTACACATCCCCACGACACTTTCATACACCCAACCACACAACCACAAACCTCTCCATACTACCTCACACCCCACCACACTACCACACACGCCACCACACTACCACACACGCCACCACACTACCCCCCCCACACTACCCCCCCCCACACTACCACACAACCCCTCCCCCACACTACCACACACACCCCATCACAACACAACACAACCCCACCACACTACCACACACCCCACTATAATACTACACAACCACGCCACACTACCAAACACCCATCAACACTACCACACACTACCATACACCCCACCACACTACCATACACCCCACCACACTACCATACATAACACCACACTCCACCACAATACTACACAACCCCACCACACTACCACACACCCCACCACACTATCACACACCCCATCACACTACCACACAACCCCACCACACTACCACACACCCTATCACCCTAACACACACCCCACCAAACAACCCTACCCCACACCCCACCTCACTACCAAACACACCACCACACTACCACACACCCCACCACACAACCCCACTATACTAACATACACCCCATCACACTAACACACAACCCACCACACTATTACACACCCTACCAAACACCCCACCACACTACTACACACCCCACCACACTACCACACACTCCAGAACACTACACACACCTCACCACACAACCCCACTACACTAACGTACACCCCATCACACTAACACAGAACCCACCACACTACCACACATCCCACCACACTACCACACACCCCACCACACTACCAAAACCCGACCACACTACCACTGGTGAGTCCCCCTGTGTGACTCACCATTGGAGTCCCACAGGGCTCTGTGCTTGGACCTATCCTGTTTCTGATATACGTAAATGATCTCCCAGAGGGTACAGACTCATTCTTCTCAATGTTTGCAGACGACGCCAAAATTATGAGAAGGATTAAGACAGAGGAGGACAGCTTGAAGCTTCAAGCAGACCTGGACAAGCTGCAGGAATGGTCGAACAAATGGCTGTTAGAGTTTAACCCAAGCAAATGTAATGTAATGAAGATAGGGGTAGTAAGCAGGAGACCAGATACAAGGTATCATTTGGGAGATGAAATACTTCAAGAGTCAGAGAGAGAGAAAGACCTGGGATTGATATCACGCCAGACCTGTCCCCTGAAGCTCATATCAAGAGGATAACATCAGGAGCATATGCCAGGTTGGCTAACATAAGAACCGCCTTTAAACACTTGTGTAAGGAATCTTTCAGAACATTATACACCACATATGTGAGACCAATCCTGGAGTATGCGGCTCCAGCATGGAGTCCTTATCTAGTCAAGCATAAGACTAAACTAGAAAAAGTTCAAAGGTTTGAACCAAACTAGTACCTGAGCTGAGAGGTTTGAGCTACGAGGAGAGACTACGGGAATTAAACCTCACTTCGTTGGAAGACAGTAGAGTTCGGGGGGACGTGATCACCACATTCAAGATTCTCAAGGGAATCGACAGGGTTGATAAAGACAGGCTATTGAACACTAGGGGCACACGCACTTGGGAACACATGTGGAAACTGAGTGCCCAAATGAGCCACAGAGATATTAGAAAGAAATTTCTTTTAGTGTCAGAGTGGTTGACAAATGGAATGCATTAGGAAGTAATGTGGTGGAGGCTGACTCCATACACAGTTTGAAGTGTATATATGACAGAGCCCGATAGGCTCAGGAACCTGTACACCTGTTGATTGACGGTTGAGAGGCGGGACCAAAGAGCCAGAGCTCAACCCCTGCAAGCACAACTAGGTGAGTGCTAACACACACCCCACCACACTGCCAGACAACCCCACCACACTACCACACACCCCACCACTCGACCACACGAACCCACCACACTACCACACACACACACCACACTACCACACATCCCACCACACTACCACACACCCCACCACACTACCACACACCCCACCACACTACCACACATCCCACCACACTACCACACACCCCACCACACTACCACACACCCCCACCACACACCCCACCACATTACTACACACCCTACCACATTATCAATCAGCCCCACCACACTAACACACACCCCACCACACTACCACACCCCCCCACCACACTACCACACATCCCACCAAACTACCACTCACCCCACTACACTACCACACACCCCACCACAATACCACACATCCCAACACACTACCAAACACCCCACCACACTACCACACATCTCACTACACTACTACACACCCCTCCACACTACCACACACCCCAGAACACTACACACACCTCTCCACACTACCACACAACCCACCACACTACCAAACAACCAAACCACACTACCACACACCCTACAACACTAACACACGACCAGACAACACTACCACACACCCCACAACACTACCACAATCCCCACCTCACTACCACACAACTTCACCACACTACAACGCACCCCATCACACTACCTCACAACCCCACAACAGTAGCACACCCCCCAGAACACTACACACACCCCACTACAGTACCACACACCCCACCACATTAGCAAACACCCCACCACACTGACACACACCGCACCACACTACCACACCCCCACTACCACACTCCCCACTACACTACCACACCCCACAACACTACCACACACCCCCACCACACTACCACAAAACCCCAGCACACTACCACACACCCCACCACACTACCACAAATCCTTACCACACTACCACAAAACCCCAAGACTCTACTACACAAACCTACCACACTACCACACCCCCCCACCACACAACAACACACCCCACCACACTACCACACACCCCACCCCACTACCACACACCCCACTACACTACCACCTAACCCACCACACTACCACACACCCCAACACACTACCACACACCCCCACCACACTACCACACACCCAACCCCAATACCACACACCCCACCACACTACCACACCACACTACCACACACCCCATCACACTACCACACACCCCCCACCACACTACCACACACCCCCTCACACTACCACTCACACCACCACACTACATTGGAATGCATTAGGGGGTGAAGTGGTGGAGGCTGACTCCATACACAGTTTCAAGTGTAGATATGACAGAGCCCGATAGGCTCAGGAATCTGTACACCTGTTGATTGACGGTTGAGAGGCGGGACCAAAGAGCCAGAGCTCAAACCCCGCAAACACAACTAGGTGAGTACAACTAGGTGAGTACTACCACTCACCCCACCACAATTGTACAACCCCACCACACTACCATACACCCCACCACACTACCACACACCCCACAACACAACCGTACACTCCACCACACTACCACACACCCCACAACACTACCGTACACCCCACCACACTACCACACACCTCATAACAATACTACACAGCCCCACCACCCTACCACACAACCCACCACACTACCAAACACCCCATCACACTATAACACCCCACCACACTATCACACAACCCACCACACTACCACACCCCCACCACACTACCACACCCCCCACACTACCACACACACCACCAAACTACCACACACCCTACCACAACACTACAACCCCACCACACTACCATTCACCCCACCACACTACCACACACCTCACCACACTACCATACACCCCACCACACACCCTACCACAATACTACAACCCCACCACACTACCATTCACCCCACCACACTACCACACACCTCACCACACTACCGTACACCCCACCACACTACCACACACACCAACACACTACTATACACCCCACCTCAATACTACTCAACCCCATAACACTACCACACACTCCACAATACTACCACACACCCCACCACAATACTACAACCCCACCACACTACCATACACCCCACCACACTACCACACAACCCCAGAACACTACCACACAAGCCCACCACAATACTATACAACTCCACCAAAATGCCACACACCCCATAACACTACCACACACCCCCACCACACTACCACACACCCTAACACGCTAACTCACAGCCCACCACACTACCACACACCCCACCACACTACCACACAATCCACCACACTACCACGCACCACATCACACTACCACACACCCCCACCACATTACCACACACCCCCTCACACTACCACACACACCACCACACTACCACACACACCACCACACTACCACACACCCCACCAAAATACCTCAACCCTAACACACTACCATACACCCCACCGCACTACAACACACCCCACAACACTACCGTACACCCCACCACACACCTCATAATAATACTACACAGCCCCACCAGCCTACCACACAACCCACCACACTACCACACACCCCACAGCACTATCACACACCCCATCACACTACCACACACCCCACCACACTACCACACACCCCACCACACTACCACACAACCCACCACACTACCATACAACCCACCACACTACCACACTACCACACTCCCCACACTACCACACACACCACCACACACCCCACCACAATACTACAACCCCACCACACTACCATACACCCCACCACACTACCACACACCCCACTACACTACCGTACACCCCACCACACTACCACACACACACACACCTACCCCCCTCTCCCCCGCTCTCCCTTACCCCGTCTCTCCCTCTCCTCTCTCTCCCTATCTTCTCCCTCTCTCTCTTCCTCCCTCCTCTCTCTCTCCGTCTCTTCCCCCCCTCCTTCTACTTTCTTCTCACTTCAGTGAAAGGGTCGGATCGCCCCCACCCACCCATTTATCTCTCCCTTTATCTCTCTCTCTCTCTCTCCCTCCCCCATCCCGCTCTACCCTCCTGACAAATCCTATCACGACACAACTATTGGAACAGAAGCAAGCATAACAGCCAGAGGTACCAGGGGAACTGGGAAAAGTCAATGGGACGAAATGAAGGAAATGTTCGCCCAGTTTCTGGAGGACATCAAGAGTGAGATGCAGGAAATGATGCAGGAAATGAAGACCGAAATAAGCAACATGAAAAGAAAGCTGAGCAGCAAAGGAGGAGATTAGAGCCCTCAAAGAGAATGGTATCGAGGCTGAGACTCAGAAAATCATCCAGGGAGAAGGTGGTAATAGTTTTTTGGATGAGAATGCCACAATAAAAGCAACATTTGCAGAAATGCTAAAAAAAATAACTCAGAAGTAATGACTGCAGTGATGGAGGTTGCCATGACAGCAGCCACCTCACAGGAGGCGGCACGCTCCACTAGCCAACTGCAGGAAAGGAACAGATCAGTTGTTGCTGTGGGTATTAAAGAGCAGGAAGGCTCTAATAGGACAGAGTGGAATGACAAGGTCAAAGCAGCAGTGAATGAAGTACTGAAGGCACTAGACTTGGAAGGGGCTGAGCATAGCATTGAGTAGGTTTTCAGGCTAGGTTGGTACAACAAAGACCGAGACCGAATGATAAAGATAGTGTTTGCAAACGAGAGCACAAAGGAGAAGATTCTATCAAAGAAGAGCTCCCTGAAAAACGTGGGAAAATTAAAAAAATTTTAAGAGGGAAAGAGAGGGAAGGAAGAGGTGGTGGTGGCGTAGCTCTGCTGTTAAGAAAAGGCTGGGATTTTGAGGAGATGGATATTCAGGGCTGTGAAGGTTTCAGTGACTACATAGCAGGTACCATAACAAAAGGAGGGAAAAAAATTATAGTAGTAGTCATATATAATCCACCACCAAATAACAGAAGACCCAGACAGGAACATGATAGAAACAACATGGCCACCGTTAACATAATAGAAAGAGCAGCTTCTGTTGCTAGCAGGAATGGATCTGGACTACTAATTATGGAAGACTTCAACCATGGGAAGATAGATTGGGAGAACAGAGATCCGCATGGAGGACCAGAAACATGGAGAGCTAAGCTGCTGGACGTGGCACTAAGAAACTTTCTAAGCCAGCACATCAAGGAACCAACAAGAATGAGAGGAGAAGATGAACCAGCAATGCTTGATTTGATATTTACCCTAAATGAGTGAGATATAAGGGAAGTTAAGATGGAAGCACCCTTGGGAATGAGTGACCACAGTGTATTGAACTTGAGTACCTGGTAGAGCTCGGAATCATCTCCCCCAAAAAAGAACTAGGATTCAAAAGGCTGGCATACCGAAAAGGGAATTATGAACAGATGAGAAGTTTCCTAAGGGAAATACCTTGGGACACAGACCTCAGAGATAAGTCTGTACAGGGTATGGTGGATTATGTTACCCAAAAGTGTCAGAAGGCAGTAAACAGGTTCATCCCGGCCCAAAGGGAAAAATCCAAGAAGCATCAAAAGAATCCATGGTATAATAGGGCATGTATGAAAGCGAAGAAACTGAACAAAAGGGCGTGGAGGAACTTTCGGAATAACTGAACACCAGAAAGCAGAGCGAGATACCAGCGAACCAGGAATGAGTACGTCAGGGTGAGAAGAGAAGCAGAGAAAAGTTTTAAAAATGATATACAAACAAAGCCAAGACCATGTTACCTATCGTTCGTTACGGCTCGTGACCCTACAGCAGCCAAACTTTAATTACGTCTAGGGATACCACTGCTGCTCTCTAAAGCGCATCACCAGTATAACCCCTTGATAAGTAATGAGCACATAAATAAAACTCTTTCTTTAGGACTGAAGAATAGATACAAAATATTATATAGAAATATATTCAAGACAATATAATATAAAAACACAGATGGTTAAGTTAACTTATACAATAAATGAAAGTATTGTCATATCACTAAATATAACAAATAAAATATGGCACACAATGAATGTAAAGACTTATCTCCCACATGTTACTCTCCTGGTCCCGTATCAGCTACTGAACTCACGCTCTGTCGCTACCCACATTCTCACCTCCCGTCTGCCTCATCCCAGGATGAGGGATGGAAACTAAGGACTTTTTAATATTTAAAACTAATTGAACAACCACTTGTTCTCAAAACACACAAGAATGCAAATTACAGATAATAGTTACTTACAAAATATATAAGTACAATGCCACCTGTTTAATTGCAGAAAATAAACAATTTCCTAACTAAATAAAAGTGACATCTGGAACTCTCAAACTGAACAGGTCCAGCTTTCCCGTATCAATCAGGTAATAGACGTGTGCAAAGGCAACCGCGCTCCTGTCCACTGACGCTGCCACACCACACGATAATTTACTAAAACACAATGTGTGTACATATACAGGCAATGATAAAATAAAATAAAACAAGTTATTTTAAATTTATATACGTATTCTGCTAGGAGTACGTAACACTTCCACCTCCAAGAAAAAAAATGCAATAGATTGAAGATCAATGGCATTTTTTCAAAGTAAAATGTATGACACTTGAGATTTATGGTATTAATTACACCAAACATGTAAAAGTAATAAGAACACATTTCTGGACAAATATGAAAACACTCCAAATATAGTCTTACAGGAAACTCAGAAATTTCAGTCTTATGACTATGTTCTACATATGTGTCACTGGAGTATGCAAATTTATCTCTCCAAGGTACTATCTCATTTATTTCACTTTGTTGCAGATCATATTTCACACTCCTATCTACAACATTATCATTATTAGCATGTATAGAATTGTCAATAAAGGTAGCTGCTTTCACACAGTTATCATGGCAATTTAGCTTTTCATTTGTTTCTACTATTTCTTCGAGATCAGTTCCGTATTTCCATGTGATCCCTTTTCCACATGGTGAATTTTTCCAAGACAGACTCCATTTTCCATTTCTCCCTTTTTCTGGAGCTGAACTGCTTACTTGAAGCTGACTGGATGTTGAGTAGATTTGGGACTTCTCCTGGGTATGCTCTGACACAGACATCTGCTCTTCATCACTCTTGATCCTCTGTGGAACACATACTCTCGCCCAATGGATACTAAAATTAGAGAAATTAGCATTAAACCTCACAATTATGCATAAAACTTTCCCCTTCATAGAACCTTCCAAAACACAAGACACCGACTTAGCAAACCTTTGACCTTCAAACCAAGAAATACAACCCAAGATAAGTGCAAAGACTACCTGATCGAACTGACTCAGATGATCCATAAGGAACACAGAAATCAATTGCCTCATAACTCTGTCATAACGATCAGTGAAAGAAAACAGGCATATGCCTAGGCACCATATCGCAATCAGAACTCCGAAGACAAGTTCACACCCCCTGATGGTGAACTTGAACACAACACACACTTTCATCAACCGTCTAGTCTTCCAAAAGACTAAATAAAACATGCCGAAAACTTTACAACCCTCACCATCACTTCCCAAGTGATTTACGTCTGATGACAACCAATCAACCAAGAGGTTTAAGGGTCTTAACATCTTGAAGATGAACAGCAGATTACCTGGGAAACGCCCAAGGACAATCTGAAACCCTTCACAATGATTAACTCTAGGTAGGATAACCTTATCCTCCAACTTGAAATACACACCTGGAGCCTCAACCATCTGCTCCCCAGTATGATTTAATCCTTCACTCACAATATGATTCTGAAAATCAACTCCAATATGACTCTGAAAGTCAACACCCCACTTGAGTGGAACATACACTTTTATCACTCGTGCATCAAATTTAACTGGATCTGAATATAGAGACACTGCTCTAGCATAACTCACCACTTCCTCAGAACTGGATGCACAACCTACTTGAGTAAACTCTCTCTGCTCAACCACAAGGCTTGACAAAGATGTCCCACAGTCCATTACTTCACAAGAAAATGGCTCCTGCAGAATAAAAGTAGATTTCAACATCCTACACACACTCTGACTCAATGTACACAATGAGAAATACTTACTCCACATAGAATAAGAATCACAACTCTGCAACTTAGATCCAAATGCTACTTTACCACTCTTAATGATTTTACCAAAATTTCCTCCCATGACTTCTGGAGCTGCTTGGAGTACTGTCTGCTCACAATCAATAATATCACTACCAAGCTGGGTCACATCCTCACAGACAACTGAAGAGGGAGGCTCAATGGGTCTCCATCTACTCAACAGAAGCTGATCCTCTGGCTGCTTTCCCACACTCTCCAACACTGGATCTACAGTACAGACTGTCTCCTTGCTTCTCTCTGAAATCTTAGGGTCAGTTCTACTCAAAGCACATAAATGAAGGGAATCTGAAGCGAGCGGGCAAGTAACAGGTAGTTTGACCTCCTCCCCTATTATATCACCTTGACTAGGGTGAGGCGGGGCCTCTACAACGGACTTACTCTCGACAGCTGATTCTAAACTTGGAGTGAGCGGGAATACTTCTGCCAACCCGACATCTTGTCCTAAACCATTCACTTGGCTGGAATACAGAGTCGTGGCTTTTAAGTTTCTCTCAACTCCTGGCACAACGTTCGTAGTGAGCGGGCAAGACAATGGTACATGGACATCCTTTCCCAATTTATTGGAATAAAGCAGAGTCATAGTATCAGGCTTACTCTCAACAACTAAATCGGCCACACAGGAATCTGGAACAACCACATCCCACTTCTCCACTGAAGGGGTACTGGTTACTGGCACAAATGCTTGAGTAACAACATCAGAACTGACAACTGGATTTATTATAGTACTGACATCAGCACAGGTAGAAGGGACAAAACCATCTTCTACAACAGGTTCATTCATAGAACTAACTTCAGCACAGGCAGAATAAACATGGTCTGCAACTGGCTGTTTACACAAACGGGGATCAATCTCACCCACAACATGATTTATGGCCACATCATTACCCAATATAACATCCACACCTGGGATGGGCAACTGTGTACTAACACCCACAGTGCATAAACGTGGTGTAATGGTGGATCTGAAATTAATGTCTATTAGAGGTACAGTTTTACATCCTGCAACACTGAAGAACAACAAACTTTCCAGTATCTCTCTTTTCAACATCAGAAAGAATACTGGATGAAATTATGGTTTGGGAAGCACCTGTATCACGAAGAATAACCACTGGCTTCCACTTCCCATTAATACACAAAACTTCACCTGAAGACATATATGGTGAATACTGTTTCACCCAATTGGGGTTTACAGTTACATGTTTATTAGTAAGTTAATTTTGCACACCTCTACAATAAATGAGACCAGTTGGTCGTAACTCAGGGTGCAATATAAAACATGAATGAATTCCATGGCCTTTTCTCTTACAATGGGAACAGGACCTTACAGTGGACACACTGGTAGAACCAACTGTAGGTTTAGAAATAACCTTATTATTATTTGACATTCCTGACAATGAAGTAGCAGGGTTAGGTTTTGTAAGAGAAGAGCTCATGGGAGTAACTGGAGTACTAGGACTGGATGGATTCTGATAAGGAGTTCGGTGAGCATTATAATTTACTCTACGACTAGACTTAGGTGAAGTGGCCGTAAACTGGGCCTTAGTCAACAACTCATGCTCATCCGCGAGCTTTGACAGCTCATAAATGTCTGTTACATTCTTTTGTTCTGCCATAAAAGTAGACAACTGGTCTGGGAGACATGACAATACTTCTTCCATTATAAGAAGATTCTTTAGAGCATCAAAGTCAGTGACTGAAAGTGACTTTAACCATCTGTTGCAAAAATTTGTCTTCTGACGAGTAAAATCTGCTATTGTCTCATCCCTTATCCTTCTTAGATTCCTAAATTTTTGCCTGTGTGCCTCTGGATTTATTTGGTACGCATTTAAGATGCTTTTCTTTACAAATTCATAATCAAGGCTATGAGCGTCAGGTAGGGATGTGAAAACCTCCTGACTACGCCCCTTAAATTGAGACTGCATAATGGCTACCCACTGATCCCTTGGCCAGTTCATACTGATGGCAATTTTATAAAAATGTGCAAAGAAAACCTCAGGATCCTCCTCATTGAACTTGGGCAACTCTATATACTTATGCGTCCTGATGGGATTATTATCACTATTTATTGAAATATTACTAGTATTTCCATGCCCAGCTGCCATACGCTGTGATTCAAGCCTGAAGTTAGTGTCAGCCATTTGTTGTTGAATCTCTAATTGTTGCCTTTTTGTGGCTTCTATTTGCAACTGTGCCTCAATTTCTAAACGTCTAGTCTCAAGCTCCCTCTGCTGAGCTTCAGCCTCTAATATTTGCTGTTCTTTTTGAGCTTCAAGTTCTAATATTCTCTGTTCTTTTTGAGCTTCAAGCTCTAATTGGCGAGCTTCTAACTCAAGACGCTTTAACGTCATCTGATCACTCGACTCCTCTTTTAACTCTTCTAGAATTTCTTCATCTAACTCTCCATTCTCAACAAAATGTGTCACAATGACTTTCAATATTTGGGCTTTAACCATTCTATTGTTGGCAGTCAAATCCAACTGATTTGCCATTTGTATTAACTCAGTCTTTTTAAGGCTCTTAATCCCTTCAAAGTCTGGGTGAGCCACCAACGCTGCAACTTTCTCCTCCATCGTTACTAACACTTGGCACTTGATTCACAACAATAATTAAAAACAATGGCACTGCACTACACTTCACTGTAAAATTGTCACCACACTGAAAATTCGCTTGGCCTCACTGCACAAACAAAATATATAGGATGACTTACCTCAAAATCGTGAAACGTTGTTACTTGACACACAGGAAGGCTTGCTTGGCACATGGAATAGTTCTTAAGAAACACACAGACACTTGGCACAATGGTACCTAGGAAGGCAAGGTTAGATTAGCATAATTAAGGTTAAGTGGGAACAATATTTCCCGGCACAGGCCCCCATAACTCTTTGTTACCTATCGTTCGTTACGGCTCGTGACCCTACAGCAGCCAAACTTTAATTACGTCTAGGGATACCACTGCTGCTCTCTAAAGCGCGTCACCAGTATAACCCCTTGATAAGTAATGAGCACATAAATAAAACTCTTTCTTTAGGACTGAAGAATAGATACAAAATATTATATAGATATATATTCAAGACAATATAATATAAAAACACAGATGGTTAAGTTAACTTATACAATAAATGAAAGTATTGTCATATCACTAAATATAACAAATAAAATATGGCACACAATGAATGTAAAGACTTATCTCCCACATGTTACTCTCCTGGTCCCGTATCAGCTACTGAACTCACGCTCTGTCGCTACTCACATTCTCACCTCCCGTCTGCCTCATCCCAGGATGAGGGATGGAAACTAAGGACTTTTTAATATTTAAAACTAATTGAACAACCACTTGTTCTCAAAACACACAAGAATGCAAATTACAGATAATAGTTACTTACAAAATATATAAGTACAATGCCACCTGTTTAATTGCAGAATATAAACAATTTCCTAACTAAATAAAAGTGACATCTGGAACTCTCAAACTGAACAGGTCCAGCTTTCCCGTATCAATCAGGTAATAGACGTGTGCAAAGGCAACCGCGCTCCTGTCCACTGACGCTGCCACACCACACGATAATTTACTAAAACACAATGTGTGTACATATACAGGCAATGATAAAATAAAATAAAACAAGTTATTTTAAATTTATCTACGTATTCTGCTAGGAGTACGTAACAGACCAAACCAAAGCTACTCCACAGTCACATCAGAAGGAAAACAACAGTGAAAGAACAGGTATTGAAACTTAGAACAGGCGAGGACAGGTATACAGAGAATGACAAAGAGGTGTGTGAAGAACTCAACAAGAGGTTCCAGGAGGTCTTCACAATAGAACAAGGTGAGGTCACTGTGCTAGGAGAAAGGGAGGTAAACCAGGCGGCCTTGGAAGAGTTCGAAATTACGAGAGAGGAGTTCAAGAGACACCTGCTGGATCTAGATGTTAGAAAGGCTGCTGATCCATACGGATTCTCACCATGGATACTGAAAGAGTGTGCAGAGGTACTTTGCTTGCCACTCTGCATAGTGTATAGTAAGTCACTGGAGACGGGAGACCTACCAGAAATATGGAAGACTGCGAATGTGGTCCCAATATACAAAAAGAGCGACAGGCAAGAGGCACTGAACTACAGGCCAGTGTCCTTCACTTGTATACCATGCAAGGTGATGCAGAAAATCGTGAGAAAAAACCTGGTAACACATCTGGAGAGAAGGGACTTCGTGACAAATCGCCATCATGGGTTCAGGGAGGGTAAATCTTGCCTTACAGGCTTGATAGAATTCTACGATCAGGTGACAAAGATTAAGCAAGAAATAGAGAGCTGGGCGGACTGCATTTTCTTGGATTGTCGGAAAGCCTTTGACACAGTACCGCATAAGAGGCTGGAACATAAGCTGGAGAGACAGGCAGGTGTAGCTGGTAAGATGCTCCGGTGGATAAGGGAGTACCTAAGCAATAGGAAGCAGAGAGTTACGGTTAGAAGTGAGACCTCCGATTGGTGTGAAGTCACCAGTGGAGTCCCACAGGGCTCTGTACTCGGTCCTATCTTGTTTCTGATATATGTAAATGATCTCCCGGAGGGTATCGATTCATTTCTCTCAATGATTGCGGACGATGCCAAAATTATGAGTAGGATTAAAACAGATGAGGACTGTTTGAGGCTTCAAGAAGAACTAGACAAGCTGAAGGAATGGTCGAACAAATGGTTGTTAGAGTTTAACCCAACCAAATGTAATGTAATGAAGATAGGTTTAGGGAGCAGGAGGCCAGATACAAGGTATCCTCTGGAAGAGGAAATTCTTCAGAAGTCAGAGAAAGAAAAAGACTTGGGGGTTGATATCACGCCAGACCTGTCTCCTGCAGCACATATCAAAATGATAACATCAGCGGCATATGACAGGCTGGCCAACATACGAACGGCATTCAGAAACTTGTGTAAAGAATCATTCAGAACTTTGTATACCATATATGTCAGACCAATCCTGGAGTATGCAGCCCCAGCATGGACTCCATACCTAGTCATGGATAAGACTAAACTGGAAAAGGTTCAAAGGTTTGCCACCAGACTAGTACCCGAGCTGAGAGGTATGAGCTACGAAGAGAGACTACGGGAATTAAACCTCACTTCGCTGGAAGACATAAGAGTTAGGGGGGACATGATCACCACAGTCAAGATTCTGAAAGGAATTGATAGGGTAGATAAAGACAGGCTATTTAACACAAGGGAAACACGCACAAGGGGACACAGGTGGAAACTGAGTGCCCAAATGAGCCACAGAGATATTAGAAAAAAAACTTTTTTAGTGTCAGAGTAGTTGACAAATGGAATGCATTAGGAAGTGATGTGGTGGAGGCTGACTCCATACACAGTTTCAAGTGTAGATATGATAGAGCCCAATAGGCTCAGGAATCTGTACACCTGTTGGTTGACGGTTGAGAGGCGTGACCAAAGAGCCAGAGCTCAACCCCCGCAAACACAACTAGGTGAGTACCACACACCCCACCTCAATACTACTCAAACCTACCACACTACCACACACCCCACAACACTACCACACACCCCAACACAATACTACAACCCCACCACACTACTATACACCCTACCACACTACCACACAACCCCAGAACACTACCACACAACCCTACCACAATACTACACAACTCCACCACAAAACCACACAACCCCAGAACACTACCACACAACCTTACCACAATACTACACAACTCCACCACAAAACCACACACCCCATAACACTACCCCACATCCCCACCACACGACCACACACCCCACCACACTATCACACACCCCACCACACTACCACACACCCCACCACACTACCACACACTCCTTCACAATAACACACACCCCACTACACTACCACACACCCCACCACACAACCCACAGCACTACCACACCCCCCCACACTACCACACCCCCCGACACTACCACACACTCCACCACAATATTACAACCCCACTACACAACCATACACCCCACCACACAACCCCACACAATACCACACTACCGTACACCCTACCACACTACAACACACACCAACACACTAACACACACCCCACCTCAACACTACTCAACTCCACCATACTACCACACACCCCACAACATTACCACACACCCCACCACAATACTACAACCCCACCACACTACCATACACCCCACCACACTACCACACAACCCCAGAACACTACCCTACAACCACCACCAAAATACTACACAACTTCACCACACTACCACACACCCCATAACACTACCACACACCCCCATCACAATACCATACACCTCACCACTGTACCACTAAACCCCACCACACTACCAGCCACCCCACCACACTTCCACAAAACCTCACCACTCTACCACACACACCACCACACTACCACACACCACCACCACATTACCACACATCCCACCACACTACTACACACAACCACCACACTACCACACAACCCACCACACTACAACACACCCCATCACACTACCACACACCCCCCACCACAATACTAAACACACGCAACCACACTACCACACACCCACCCACACTACAACACACCCCATCACACTACCACACCCCCCCACGACATTACCACACACCCCACCACACTACCACACACCCCACCACACTACCACACAACCTACGACACTACCACACACCCCCACCATACTAATGCAGACCCTACCACACTATTACAGACCCCACCACACTACCACACACCTCACCACACTACAGCACAACCCAAAACACTACAACACCCCCACCACACTATCCCCCCCCACATTACCACACACACACCACCACTATACTACAACCCCACCACACTACCATATATCCCACCACACTACCACACACCCCACTACACTACTGTACACCCCACCACACTCCCACACACACCAACATACTACCATACACCCCACCTCAATACTACTCAACCCAACCAAACTACAACACACCCCACAACAGTACCACACACCCCACCACAATACTACAACCCCACCACACTACCATACACCCCACCACACTACCACACAACCACACCACACTATCACACAACCCCAGAACACTATCACACAACCCCAGAACATTCTTACAAAACTCCACCACACTCCCACACACCCCATTACACTACCACAAAACCCCACCACTCTACCACACACCCCACCACTCTATCACACACCCCTACCACACTACTACAGACCCCACCACATATCCACACACCCCAACACACTACCACACAACCCACCACACTACCTCACACCCCATCACACTACCACCCCCCCCCACCACACTACCACACACCCCCCACACTACCACACACCCCACCAAACTACCACACAACCCACGACACTACCACAAACCCCCACCACACTACCACACACCCCATCACACTACCACACACCCCACCACAATACTACACAACCCCACCACACTACAACACACCCCACCACACTATCACACACCCCACCACACTATCACACACCCTACCACACTACTACACCCCCACCACACCCCCACACCCCCACATTATCACACCCCCCACACTACCACACACACAACCGCACTACCACACACCCCACCACAATACTACAACCCCACCACAGGACCATACACCCCACCACACTACTACACACCGCACCACACTACCACACACCCCACCACACTACCACAAACCCCATCACACTACCACACACCCCACCACACTACCACACACCCCACCACACTACCACACAACCCACCACACTACCACAACCCCCCCCACACTACCACACACACCACCACACTACCACACACCTCACCACAATACTACAACTCCACCACACTACCATACACCCCACCACACTACCACACACCCCACCACACTATTACACACACCAACACACTACCATACACCCCACCTCAACACTACTCAACCCCACCACACTACCACAAACCCCACAACACTACCACACACCCCACCACAATACTACAACCCCGCCACACTACCATACAACCCACCACACTACCACTCAATCCCACCACACTACCACACATCCCCAGAACACTACCACATAACCCCACAACACTACCACACACACCCCAACACTACCACACACAACACTACAATATTACAGAACCCGACCACACTACCACACAACTTCACACCCCACCAAAGTACCACACACCCCACCACATTGCCACACACCCCTGAACACTACACACACCACACCACGCTACCACACTACCACACACCCCACAACAATACTACCAACCCCCACACTACCACACACCCCACCACACTAACACACACCCCAACCACACTACCACACAACCCCCCAACACTTCCACATACCACACCACACTTCCACACGTCCCATCTCACTACCATATATCCTACCACACTACCACACACGCCACCTCCCTACGACACACCCCACCACACTACCACAGTAGTGTATAGTAGGTCACTGGAGAAGGGAGAAATGTCAGAAGTGGAGCACCACAGGGTTCAGTTCTTGCACCAGTGATGTTTATTGTCTACATAAATGATCTACCAGTTGGTATACAGAATTATATGAACATGTTTGCTGATGATGCTAAGATAATAGGAAGGATAAGAAACTTAGATGATTGCCATGCCCTTCAAGAAGACCTGGACAAAATAAGTACATGGAGCGCCACTTGGCAAATGGAATTTAATGTTAATAAATGCCATGTTATGGAATGTGGAATAGGAGAACATAGACCCTACACAACCTATATATTATGTGAGAAATCTTTAAAGAATTCTGATAAAGAAAGAGATCTAGGGGTGGTTCTAGATAGAAAACTATGACCTGAGGACCACATAAAGAATATTGTGCGAGGAGCCTATGCCACGCTTTCTAACTTCAGAATTGCTTTTAAATACATGGATGACGATATACTAAAGAAATTGTTCACGACTTTTGTTAGGCCAAAGCTAGAATATGCAGCAGTTGTGTGGTGCCCATATCTTACGAAGCACATCAACAAACTGGAAAAGGTGCAAAGACATGCTACTAAGTGGCTCCCAGAACTGAAGGGCAAGAGCTACGAGGAGAGGTTAGAGGCATTAAATATGCCAAAACTAGAAGACAGAAGAAAAGGAGGTGATATGATCACTACATACAAAATAGTAACAGGAATTTATAAAATAGATAGGGAAGATTTTCTGAGACCTGGAACTTTAAGAACAAGAGGTCATAGATATAAACTAGCTAGACACAGATGCCGAAGAAATATAAGAAAATTCACTTTCGCAAACAGAGTGGTAGACGGTTGAAACAAGATAGGGGAGAAGGTGGTGGAGGCCAAGACCGTCAGTAGTTTCAAAGCGTTATATGACAAAGAGTGCTGGGAAGACGGGACACCACGAGCATAGCTCTCATCCTGTAACTACACTTAGGTAATTACACACCCCCATCACACTACCACCCACCCCACCACACTACCACACAACCCCACCACACTACCACACAACCCAACCACACTACCACACTCCCCACCATACTATCACACAACCTTACCACACTACCATACTCGAACCCTAGCCAGCACAGAAGCCTTCCAGCAACTGGCATAACAGGTACGCCTTTAACCCACTGCACCACGCTCAGACCCTTAAAAGAGATGGTAATTTTGGAGTATTTATACATACCAAAGACCACCATCTCCCAAGGGCGCTAGAGCAAGTGAGGGGTCATTTTTACGTTTTTCATCAATTCCCTGTTAATATGGGAAAACTCTGTCTATGCTTGATGCACAGCTCTCCTAAACACGAGAGTGAAGTTATACAACTTTAGAACACTTTCCCACCAGGAGACACGAACCTTAGCCAGCACAGAAGCCTTCCAGCAACTGGCATAACAGGTACGCCTTTAACCCACTGCACCACGCTCATACCCTTAATAGAGATGGTAATTTCGGAGTATTTATACACACCAAAGACCACCATCCCCCAAGGGCACTAGAGCAAGTGAGGGGTCATTTTTACATTTTTCATAAAGTCCCAGTTAATATGGAAGAACTCTGTGTCTACGCTTGATGCACAACTCTCCTAAACACGAGAGTGAAGTTATACAACTTTAGAACACTTTCCCACCAGGAGACTCGAACCCTAGCCAGTACAGAAGACTTCCAGCAACTGGCATAACAGGTACACCTTTAACCCACTGCACCACGCTCAGACCTCTAAATGAGATGGTAATTTCGGAGTATTTATACACACCAAAGACCTCCATCTCACAAGGGCACTAGAGCAAGTGAGGGGTCATTTTTACGTTTTTCATCAAGTCCCTGTTAATATGGGAGAACTCTGTGTCTATGCTTGATGCACAACTCTCCTAAACACGAGAGTGAAGTTATACAACTTTAGAACACTTTCCCACCAGGAGACTCGAACCCTAGCCAGCATAGAAGCCTTCCAGCAACTGGCATAACAGGTACGCCTTTAACCCACTGCACCACGCTCAGACCTCTAAAAGAGATGGTAATTTCGGAGTATTTATACACACCAAAGACCACCATCTCCCAAGGGCACTAGAGCAAGTGAGGGGTCACTTTTACGTTCTTCATCAAGTCCCTGTTAATATAGGAGAACTCTGTGTCTATGCTTGATGCACAACTCTCCTAAACACGAGAGTGAAGTTATACAACTTAAGAACACTTTCCCACCAGGAGACTCGAACCCTAGCCAGCACAGAAGCCTTCCAGCATTTGGCATAACAGGTACGCCTTTAACCCACTGCACCACGCTCAGACCCCTAAAAGAGATGGTAATTTCGGAGTATTTATACACACCAAAGACTTCCATCTCCCAAGGGCACTAGAGCAAGTGTGGGGTCATTTTTACGTTTTTCATCAAGTCCCTGTTAATATGGGAGAACTCTGTGTCTATGCTTGATGCACAACTCTCCTAAACACGAGAGTGAAGTTATACAACTTTAGAACACTTTCCCACCAGGTGACTCGAACCCTAGCTAGCACAGAAGCCTTCCAGCAACTGGCATAACAGGTACGCCTGTAACCCACTGCTCCACGCTCAGACCCTTAAAAGAGATGGTATTTTCAGAGTATTTATACACACCAAAGACCACCATCTCCCAAGGGCACTAGAGCAAGTGAGGGGTCATTTTTACATTTTTCATCAAGTCCCTGTTAATATGGGAGAACTCTGTGTCTATGCTTGATGCACAACTCTCCTAAACACGAGAGTGAAGTTATACAACTTTAGAACACTTTCCCACCAGGTGACTCGAACCCTAGCCAGCACAGAAGCCTTCCAGCAACTGGCATAACAGGTACGCCTGTAACCCACTGCTCCACGCTCAGACCCTTAAAAGAGATGGTAATTTCAGAGTATTTATACACACCAAAGACCACCATCTCCCAAGGGCACTAGAGCAAGTGAGGGGTCATTTTTACATTTTTCATCAAGTCCCTGTTAATATAGGAGAACTCTGTGTCTATGCTTGATGCACAACTCTCCTAAACACGAGAGTGAAGTTATACAACTTTAGAACACTTTCCCACCAGGAGACTCGAACCCTAGCCAGCACAGAAGACTTCCAGCAACTGGCATAACAGGTACGCCTTTAACCCACTGCACCACGCTCAGACCTCTAAAAGAGATGGTAATTTCGGAGTATTTATACACACCAAAGACCACCATCTCCCAAGGGCACTAGAGCAAGTGAGGGGTCATTTTTACGTTCTTCATCAAGTCCCTGTTAATATAGGAGAACTCTGTGTCTATGCTTGATGCACAACTCTCCTAAACACGAGAGTGAAGTTATACAACTTAAGAACACTTTCCCACCAGGAGACTCGAACCCTAGCCAGCACAGAAGCCTTCCAGCAACTGGCATAACAGGTACGCCTTTAACCCACTGCACCACGCTCAGACCCTTAAAAGAGATGGTAATTTCGGAGTATTTATACACACCAAAGACTCCATCTCCCAAGGGCACTAGAGCAAGTGTAGGGGTCATTTTTACGTTTTTCATCAAGTCCCTGTTAATATGGGAGAACTCTGTGTCTATGCTTGATGCACAACTCTCCTAAACACGAGAGTGAAGTTATACAACTTTAGAACACTTTCCCACCAGGAGACTCGAACCCTAGCCAGCACAGAAGCCTTCCAGCAACTGGCATAACAGGTACGCCTTTAACCCACTGCACCATGCTCAGACCCTTAAAAGAGATGGTAATTTCGGAGTATTTATACACACCAAAGACCACCATCTCCCAAGGGCACTAGAGCAAGTGAGGGGTCATTTTTACGTTTTTCATCAAGTCCCTGTTAATAAGGGAGAACTCTGTGTCTATGCTTGATGCACAACTCTCCTAAACACGAGAGTGAAGTTATACAACTTTAGAACACTTTCCCACCAGGTGACTCGAACCCTAGCCAGCACAGAAGCCTTCCAGCAACTGGCATAACAGGTACGCCTTTAACCCACTGCTCCACGCTCAGACCCTTAAAAGAGATGGTAATTTCAGAGTATTTATACACACCAAAGACCACCATCTCCCAAGGGCACTAGAGCAAGTGAGGGGTCATTTTTACAGTTTTTCATCAAGTCCCTGTTAATATGGAGAACTCTGTGTCTATGCTTGATGCACAACTTCTCCTAAACACGAGAGTGAAGTTATACAACTTTAGAACACTTTCCCACCAGGAGACTCGAACCCTAGCCAGCACAGAAGCCTTCCAGCAACTGGCATAACAGGTACGCCTTTAACCCACTGCACCACGCTCAGACCTCTAAAAGAGATGGTAATTTCGGAGTATTTATACACACCAAAGACCACCATCTCCCAAGGGCACTAGAGCAAGTGAGGGGTCATTTTTACGTTCTTCATCAAGTCCCTGTTAATATAGGAGAACTCTGTGTCTATGCTTGATGCACAACTCTCCTAAACACGAGAGTGCAGTTATACAACTTAAGAACACTTTCCCACCAGGAGACTCGAACCCTAGCCAGCACAGAAGCCTTCCAGCAACTGGCATAACAGGTACGCCTTTAACCCACTGCACCACGCTCAGACCCCTAAAAGAGATGGTAATTTCTGAGTATTTATACACACCAAAGACTTCCATCTCCCAAGGGCACTAGAGCAAGTGTGGGGTCATTTTTACGTTTTTCATCAAGTCCCTGTTAATATGGGAGAACTCTGTGTCTATGCTTGATGCACAACACTCCTAAACACGAGAGTGAAGTTATACAACTTTAGAACACTTTCCCACCAGGAGACTCGAACCCAAGCCAGCACAGAAGCCTTCCAGCAACTGGCATAACAGGTACGCCTTTAACCCACTGCACCATGCTCAGACCCTTAAAAGAGATGGTAATTTTGGAGTATTTATACACATTAAAGACCACCATCTCCCAAGGGCACTAGAGCAAGTGAGGGGTCATTTTTACGTTTTTCATCAAGTCCCTGTTAATATGGGAGAACTCTGTGTCTATGCTTGATGCACAACTCTCCTAAACACGAGAGTGAAGTTATACAACTTTAGAACACTTTCCCACCAGGTGACTCGAACCCTAGCCAGCACAGAAGCCTTCCAGCAACTGGCATAACAGGTACGCCTTTAACCCACTGCACCACGCTCAGACCCTTAAAAGAGATGGTAATTTCAGAGTATTTATACACACCAAAGACCACCATCTCCCAAGGGCACTAGAGCAAGTGAGGGGTCATTTTTACGTTTTTCATCAAGTCCCTGTTAATATGGGAGAACTCTGTGTCTATGCTTGATGCACAACTCTCCTAAACACGAGAGTGAAGTTATACAACTTTAGAACACTTTCCCACCAGGAGACTCGAACCCTAGCCAGCACAGAAGCCTTCCAGCAACTGGCATAACAGGTACGCCTTTAACCCACTGCACCACGCTCAGACCCTTAAAAGAGATGGTAATTTCGGAGTATTTATACACACCAAAGACCACCATCTCCCAAGGGCACTAGAGCAAGTGAGGGGTCATTTTTACGTTTTTCATCAAGTCCCTGTTAATATGGGAGAACTCTGTGTCTATGCTTGATGCACAACTCTCCTAAACACGAGAGTGAAGTTATACAACTTTAGAACACTTTCCCACCAGGAGACTCGAACCCTAGCCAGCACAGAAGCCTTCCAGCAACTGGCATAACAGGTACGCCTTTAACCCACTGCACCACGCTCAGACCCTTAATAGAGATGGTAATTTCGGAGTATTTATACACACCAAAGACCACCATCTCCCAAGGGCACTAGAGCAAGTGAGGGGTCATTTTTACGTTTTTCATCAAGTCCCTGTTAATATGGGAGAACTCTGTGTCTATGCTTGATGCACAACTCTCCTAAACACGAGAGTGAAGTTATACAACTTTAGAACACTTTCCCACCAGGAGACTCGAACCCTAGCCAGCACAGAAGCCTTCCAGCAACTGGCATAACAGGTACGCCTTTAACCCACTGCACCACGCTCAGACCCTTAAATAGAGATGGTAATTTCGGAGTATTTATACACACCAAAGACCACCATCTCCCAAGGGCACTAGAGCAAGTGAGGGGTCATTTTTACGTTTTTCATCAAGTCCCTGTTAATATGGGAGAACTCTGTGTCTATGCTTGATGCACAACTCTCCTAAACACGAGAGTGAAGTTATACAACTTTAGAACACTTTCCCACCAGGAGACTCGAACCCTAGCCAGCACAGAAGCCTTCCAGCAACTGGCATAACAGGTACGCCTTTAACCCACTGCACCACGCTCAGACCCTTAAAAGAGATGGTAATTTCGGAGTATTTATACACACCAAAGACCACCATCTCCCAAGGGCACTAGAGCAAGTGAGGGGTCATTTTTACGTTTTTCATCAAGTCCCTGTTAATATGGGAGAACTCTGTGTCTATGCTTGATGCACAACTCTCCTAAACACGAGAGTGAAGTTATACAACTTTAGAACACTTTCCCACCAGGAGACTCGAACCCTAGCCAGCACAGAAGCCTTCCAGCAACTGGCATAACAGGTACGCCTTTAACCCACTGCACCACGCTCAGACCCTTAAAAGAGATGGTAATTTCGGAGTATTTATACACACCAAAGACCACCATCTCCCAAGGGCACTAGAGCAAGTGAGGGGTCATTTTTACGTTTTTCATCAAGTCCCTGTTAATATGGGAGAACTCTGTGTCTATGCTTGATGCACAACTCTCCTAAACACGAGAGTGAAGTTATACAACTTTAGAACACTTTCCCACCAGGAGACTCGAACCCTAGCCAGCACAGAAGCCTTCCAGCAACTGGCATAACAGGTACGCCTTTAACCCACTGCACCACGCTCAGACCCTTAAAAGAGATGGTAATTTCGGAGTATTTATACACACCAAAGACCACCATCTCCCAAGGGCACTAGAGCAAGTGAGGGGTCATTTTTACGTTTTTCATCAAGTCCCTGTTAATATGGGAGAACTCTGTGTCTATGCTTGATGCACAACTCTCCTAAACACGAGAGTGAAGTTATACAACTTTAGAACACTTTCCCACCAGGAGACTCGAACCCTAGCCAGCACAGAAGCCTTCCAGCAACTGGCATAACAGGTACGCCTTTAACCCACTGCACCACGCTCAGACCCTAAAAGAGATGGTAATTTCGGAGTATTTATACACACCAAAGACCACCATCTCCCAAGGGCACTAGAGCAAGTGAGGGGTCATTTTTACGTTTTTCATCAAGTCCCTGTTAATATGGGAGAACTCTGTGTCTATGCTTGATGCACAACTCTCCTAAACACGAGAGTGAAGTTATACAACTTTAGAACACTTTCCCACCAGGAGACTCGAACCCTAGCCAGCACAGAAGCCTTCCAGCAACTGGCATAACAGGTACGCCTTTAACCCACTGCACCACGCTCAGACCCTTAAAAGAGATGGTAATTTCGGAGTATTTATACACACCAAAGACCACCATCTCCCAAGGGCACTAGAGCAAGTGAGGGGTCATTTTTACGTTTTTCATCAAGTCCCTGTTAATATGGGAGAACTCTGTGTCTATGCTTGATGCACAACTCTCCTAAACACGAGAGTGAAGTTATACAACTTTAGAACACTTTCCCACCAGGAGACTCGAACCCTAGCCAGCACAGAAGCCTTCCAGCAACTGGCATAACAGGTACGCCTTTAACCCACTGCACCACGCTCAGACCCTTAAAAGAGATGGTAATTTCGGAGTATTTATACACACCAAAGACCACCATCTCCCAAGGGCACTAGAGCAAGTGAGGGGTCATTTTTACGTTTTTCATCAAGTCCCTGTTAATATGGGAGAACTCTGTGTCTATGCTTGATGCACAACTCTCCTAAACACGAGAGTGAAGTTATACAACTTTAGAACACTTTCCCACCAGGAGACTCGAACCCTAGCCAGCACAGAAGCCTTCCAGCAACTGGCATAACAGGTACGCCTTTAACCCACTGCACCACGCTCAGACCCTTAAAAGAGATGGTAATTTCGGAGTATTTATACACACCAAAGACCACCATCTCCCAAGGGCACTAGAGCAAGTGAGGGGTCATTTTTACGTTTTTCATCAAGTCCCTGTTAATATGGGAGAACTCTGTGTCTATGCTTGATGCACAACTCTCCTAAACACGAGAGTGAAGTTATACAACTTTAGAACACTTTCCCACCAGGAGACTCGAACCCTAGCCAGCACAGAAGCCTTCCAGCAACTGGCATAACAGGTACGCCTTTAACCCACTGCACCACGCTCAGACCCTTAAAAGAGATGGTAATTTCGGAGTATTTATACACACCAAAGACCACCATCTCCCAAGGGCACTAGAGCAAGTGAGGGGTCATTTTTACGTTTTTCATCAAGTCCCTGTTAATATGGGAGAACTCTGTGTCTATGCTTGATGCACAACTCTCCTAAACACGAGAGTGAAGTTATACAACTTTAGAACACTTTCCCACCAGGAGACTCGAACCCTAGCCAGCACAGAAGCCTTCCAGCAACTGGCATAACAGGTACGCCTTTAACCCACTGCACCACGCTCAGACCCTTAAAAGAGATGGTAATTTCGGAGTATTTATACACACCAAAGACCACCATCTCCCAAGGGCACTAGAGCAAGTGAGGGGTCATTTTTACGTTTTTCATCAAGTCCCTGTTAATATGGGAGAACTCTGTGTCTATGCTTGATGCACAACTCTCCTAAACACGAGAGTGAAGTTATACAACTTTAGAACACTTTCCCACCAGGAGACTCGAACCCTAGCCAGCACAGAAGCCTTCCAGCAACTGGCATAACAGGTACGCCTTTAACCCACTGCACCACGCTCAGACCCTTAATAGAGATGGTAATTTCGGAGTATTTATACACACCAAAGACCACCATCTCCCAAGGGCACTAGAGCAAGTGAGGGGTCATTTTTACGTTTTTCATCAAGTCCCTGTTAATATGGGAGAACTCTGTGTCTATGCTTGATGCACAACTCTCCTAAACACGAGAGTGAAGTTATACAACTTTAGAACACTTTCCCACCAGGAGACTCGAACCCTAGCCAGCACAGAAGCCTTCCAGCAACTGGCATAACAGGTACGCCTTTAACCCACTGCACCACGCTCAGACCCTTAAAAGAGATGGTAATTTCGGAGTATTTATACACACCAAAGACCACCATCTCCCAAGGGCACTAGAGCAAGTGAGGGGTCATTTTTACGTTTTTCATCAAGTCCCTGTTAATATGGGAGAACTCTGTGTCTATGCTTGATGCACAACTCTCCTAAACACGAGAGTGAAGTTATACAACTTTAGAACACTTTCCCACCAGGAGACTCGAACCCTAGCCAGCACAGAAGCCTTCCAGCAACTGGCATAACAGGTACGCCTTTAACCCACTGCACCACGCTCAGACCCTTAAAAGAGATGGTAATTTCGGAGTATTTATACACACCAAAGACCACCATCTCCCAAGGGCACTAGAGCAAGTGAGGGGTCATTTTTACGTTTTTCATCAAGTCCCTGTTAATATGGGAGAACTCTGTGTCTATGCTTGATGCACAACTCTCCTAAACACGAGAGTGAAGTTATACAACTTTAGAACACTTTCCCACCAGGAGACTCGAACCCTAGCCAGCACAGAAGCCTTCCAGCAACTGGCATAACAGGTACGCCTTTAACCCACTGCACCACGCTCAGACCTCTAAAAGAGATGGTAATTTCGGAGTATTTATACACACCAAAGACCACCATCTCCCAAGGGCACTAGAGCAAGTGAGGGGTCATTTTTACGTTTTTCATCAAGTCCCTGTTAATATGGGAGAACTCTGTGTCTATGCTTGATGCACAACTCTCCTAAACACGAGAGTGAAGTTATACAACTTTAGAACACTTTCCCACCAGGAGACTCGAACCCTAGCCAGCACAGAAGCCTTCCAGCAACTGGCATAACAGGTACGCCTTTAACCCACTGCACCACGCTCAGACCCTTAAAAGAGATGGTAATTTCGGAGTATTTATACACACCAAAGACCACCATCTCCCAAGGGCACTAGAGCAAGTGAGGGGTCATTTTTACGTTTTTCATCAAGTCCCTGTTAATATGGGAGAACTCTGTGTCTATGCTTGATGCACAACTCTCCTAAACACGAGAGTGAAGTTATACAACTTTAGAACACTTTCCCACCAGGTGACTCGAACCCTAGCCAGCACAGAAGCCTTCCAGCAACTGGCATAACAGGTACGCCTTTAACCCACTGCACCACGCTCAGACCCTTAAAAGAGATGGTAATTTCGGAGTATTTATACACACCAAAGACCACCATCTCCCAAGGGCACTAGAGCAAGTGAGGGGTCATTTTTACGTTTTTCATCAAGTCCCTGTTAATATGGGAGAACTCTGTGTCTATGCTTGATGCACAACTCTCCTAAACACGAGAGTGAAGTTATACAACTTTAGAACACTTTCCCACCAGGAGACTCGAACCCTAGCCAGCACAGAAGCCTTCCAGCAACTGGCATAACAGGTACGCCTTTAACCCACTGCACCACGCTCAGACCCTTAAAAGAGATGGTAATTTCAGAGTATTTATACACACCAAAGACCACCATCTCCCAAGGGCACTAGAGCAAGTGAGGGGTCATTTTTACGTTTTTCATCAAGTCCCTGTTAATATGGGAGAACTCTGTGTCTATGCTTGATGCACAACTCTCCTAAACACGAGAGTGAAGTTATACAACTTTAGAACACTTTCCCACCAGGAGACTCGAACCCTAGCCAGCACAGAAGCCTTCCAGCAACTGGCATAACAGGTACGCCTTTAACCCACTGCTCCACGCTCAGACCCTTAAAAGAGATGGTAATTTCGGAGTATTTATACACACCAAAGACCACCATCTCCCAAGGGCACTAGAGCAAGTGAGGGGTCATTTTTACGTTTTTCATCAAGTCCCTGTTAATATGGGAGAACTCTGTGTCTATGCTTGATGCACAACTCTCCTAAACACGAGAGTGAAGTTATACAACTTTAGAACACTTTCCCACCAGGAGACTCGAACCCTAGCCAGCACAGAAGCCTTCCAGCAACTGGCATAACAGGTACGCCTTTAACCCACTGCACCACGCTCAGACCCCTAAAAGAGATGGTAATTTCGGAGTATTTATACACACCAAAGACCTTCCATCTCCCAAGGGCACTAGAGCAAGTGTAGGGGTCATTTTTACGTTTTTCATCAAGTCCCTGTTAATATGGGAGAACTCTGTGTCTATGCTTGATGCACAACTCTCCTAAACACGAGAGTGAAGTTATACAACTTTAGAACACTTTCCCACCAGGAGACTCGAACCCTAGCCAGCACAGAAGCCTTCCAGCAACTGGCATAACAGGTACGCCTTTAACCCACTGCACCATGCTCAGACCCTTAAAAGAGATGGTAATTTCGGAGTATTTATACACACCTAAAGACCACCATCTCCCAAGGGCACTAGAGCAAGTGAGGGGTCATTTTTACGTTTTTCATCAAGTCCCTGTTAATATGGGAGAACTCTGTGTCTATGCTTGATGCACAACTCTCCTAAACACGAGAGTGAAGTTATACAACTTTAGAACACTTTCCCACCAGGAGACTCGAACCCTAGCCAGCACAGTAAGCCTTCCAGCAACTGGCATAACAGTTACGCCTTTAACCCACTGCACCACGCTCAGACCCTTAAAAGAGATGGTAATTTCAGAGTATTTATACACACCAAAGACCACCATCTCCCAAGGGCACTAGAAGCAAGTGAGGGGTCATTTTTACGTTTTTCATCAAGTCCCTGTTAATATGGGAGAACTCTGTGTCTATGCTTGATGCACAACTCTCCTAAACACGAGAGTGAAGTTATACAACTTTAGAACACTTTCCCACCAGGTGACTCGAACCCTAGCCAGCACAGAAGCCTTCCAGCAACTGGCATAACAGGTACGCCTTTAACCCACTGCACCACTGCTCAGACCCTTAAAAGAGATGGTAATTTCGGAGTATTTATACACACCTAAAGACCACCATCTCCCAAGGGCACTAGAGCAAGTGAGGGGTCATTTTTACGTTTTTCATCAAGTCCCTGTTAATATGGGAGAACTCTGTGTCTATGCTTGATGCACAACTCTCCTAAACACGAGAGTGAAGTTATACAACTTTAGAACACTTTCCCACCAGGTGACTCGAACCCTAGCCAGCACAGTAAGCCTTCCAGCAACTGGCATAACAGGTACGCCTTTAACCCACTGCACCACGCTCAGACCCTTAAAAGAGATGGTAATTTCAGAGTATTTATACACACCAAAGACCACCATCTCCCAAGGGCACTAGAGCAAGTGAGGGGTCATTTTTACGTTTTTCATCAAGTCCCTGTTAATATGGGAGAACTCTGTGTCTATGCTTGATGCACAACTCTCCTAAACACGAGAGTGAAGTTATACAACTTAGAACACTTGCCCACCAGGAGACTCGAACCCTAGCCAGCACAGAAGCCTTCCAGCAACTGGCATAACAGGTACGCCTTTAACCCACTGCACCACGCTCAGACCCTTAATAGAGATGGTAATTTCGGAGTATTTATACACACCAAAGACCACCATCTCCCAAGGGCACTAGAGCAAGTGAGGGGTCATTTTTACGTTTTTCATCAAGTCCCTGTTAATATGGGAGAACTCTGTGTCTATGCTTGATGCACAACTCTCCTAAACACGAGAGTGAAGTTATACAACTTTAGAACACTTTCCCACCAGGAGCCTCGAACCCTAGCCAGCACAGAAGCCTTCCAGCAACTGGCATAACAGGTACGCCTTTAACCCACTGCACCACGCTCAGACCCTTAATAGAGATGGTAATTTCGGAGTATTTATACACACCAAAGACCACCATCTCCCAAGGGCACTAGAGCAAGTGAGGGGTCATTTTTACAGTTTTTCATAAAGTCCCTGTTAATATGGAGAACTCTGTGTCTATGCTTGATGCACAACTCTCCTAAACACGAGAGTGAAGTTATACAACTTTAGAACACTTTCCCACCAGGAGACTCGAACCCTAGCCAGCACAGAAGCCTTCCAGCAACTGGCATAACAGGTACGCCTTTAACCCACTGCACCACGCTCAGACCTCTAAAAGAGATGGTAATTTCGGAGTATTTATACACACCAAAGACCTCCATCTCCCAAGGGCACTAGAGCAAGTGAGGGGTCATTTTTACGTTTTTCATCAAGTCCCTGTTAATATGGGAGAACTCTGTGTCTATGCTTGATGCACAACTCTCCTAAACACGAGAGTGAAGTTATACAACTTTAGAACACTTTCCCACCAGGAGACTCGAACCCTAGCCAGCATAGAAGCCTTCCAGCAACTGGCATAACAGGTACGCCTTTAACCCACTGCACCACGCTCAGACCTCTAAAAGAGATGGTAATTTCGGAGTATTTATACACACCAAAGACCACCATCTCCCAAGGGCACTAGAGCAAGTGAGGGGTCATTTTTACGTTTTCATCAAGTCCCTGTTAATATAGGAGAACTCTGTGTCTATGCTTGATGCACAACTCTCCTAAACACGAGAGTGAAGTTATACAACTTAGAACACTTTCCCACCAGGAGACTCGAACCCTAGCCAGCACAGAAGCCTTCCAGCAACTGGCATAACAGGTACGCCTTTAACCCACTGCACCATGCTCAGACCCTTAAAAGAGATGGTAATTTTGGAGTATTTATACACATTAAAGACCACCATCTCCCAAGGGCACTAGAGCAAGTGAGGGGTCATTTTTACGTTTTTCATCAAGTTCCCTGTTAATAAGGGAGAACTCTGTGTCTATGCTTGATGCACAACTTCTCCTAAACACGAGAGTGAAGTTATACAACTTTAGAACACTTTCCCACCAGGTGACTCGAACCCTAGCCAGCACAGTAGCCTTCCAGCAACTGGCATAACAGGTACGCCTTTAACCCACTGCACCATCGCTCAGACCCTTAAAAGAGATGGTAATTTCAGAGTATTTATACACACCAAAGACCACCATCTCCCAAGGGCACTAAAGCAAGTGAGGGGTCATTTTTACGTTTTTCATCAAGTCCCTGTTAATATGGGAGAACTCTGTGTCTATGCTTGATGCACAACTCTCCTAAACACGAGAGTGAAGTTATACAACATTAGAACACTTTCCCACCAGGTGACTCGAACCCTAGCCAGCACAGAAGCCTTCCAGCAACTGGCATAACAGGTACGCCTGTAACCCACTGCTCCACGCTCAGACCCTTAAAAGAGATGGTAATTTCAGAGTATTTATACACACCAAAGACCACCATCTCCCAAGGGCACTAGAGCAAGTGAGGGGTCATTTTTACATTTTTCATCAAGTCCCTGTTAATATGGAAGAACTCTGTGTCTATGCTTGATGCACAACTCTCCTAAACACGAGAGTGAAGTTATACAACTTAAGAACACTTGGCCACCAGGAGACTCGAACCCTAGCCAGCACAGAAGCCTTCCAGCAACTGGCACAACAGGTACGCCTTTAACCCACTGCACCACGCTCAGACCCTTAATAGAGATGGTAATTTCGGAGTATTTATACACACAAAAGACCACCATCTCCCAAGGGCACTAGAGCAAGTCAGGGATAATTTTTACGTTTTTCATCAAGTCCCTGTTCATATGGGAGAACTCTGTGTCTATGCTTGATGCACAACTCTCCTAAACACGAGAGTGAAGTTATACAACTTTAGAACACTTTCCCACGAGGAGCCTCGAACCCTAGCCAGCACAGAAGCCTTCCAGCAACTGGCATAACAGGTACGCCTTTAACCCACTGCACCACGCTCATACCCTTAATAGAGATGGTAATTTCGGAGTATTTATTCACACCAAAGACCACCATCCCCCAAGGGCACTAGAGCAAGTGATGGGTCATTTTTACATTTTTCATAAAGTCCCAGTTAATATGGAAGAACTCTGTGTCTATGCTTGATGCACAACTCTCCTAAACACGAGAGTGAAGTTATACAACTTTAGAACACTTTCCCACCAGGAGACTCGAACCCTAGCCAGCACAGAAGCCTTCCAGCAACTGGCATAACAGGTACGCCTTGAACCCACTGCTCCACGCTCAGACCCTTAAAAGAGATGGTAATTTCGGAGTATTTATACACACCAAAGACCACCATCTCCCAAGGGCACTAGAGCAAGTGAGGGGTCATTTTTACGTTTTTCATCAAGTCCCTGTTAATATAGGAGAACTCTGTGTCTATGCTTGATGCACAACTCTCCTAAACACGAGAGTGAAGTTATACAACTTTAGAACACTTTCCCACCAGGAGACTCGAACCCTAGCCAGCACAGAAGCCTTCCAGCAACTGGCATAACAGGTACGCCTTTAACCCACTGCACCACGCTCAGACCTCTAAATGAGATGGTAATTTCGAAGTATTTATACACACCAAAGACCTCCATCTCCCAAGGGCACTAGAGCAAGTGAGGGGTCATTTTTACGTTTTTCATCAAGTCCCTGTTAATATGGGAGAACTCTGTGTCTATGCTTGATGCACAACTCTCCTAAACACGAGAGTGAAGTTATACAACTTTAGAACACTTTCCCACCAGGAGACTCGAACCCTAGCCAGCATAGAAGCCTTCCAGCAACTGGCATAACAGGTACGCCTTTAACCCACTGCACCACGCTCAGACCTCTAAAAGAGATGGTAATTTCGGAGTATTTATACACACCAAAGACCACCATCTCCCAAGGGCACTAGAGCAAGTGAGGGGTCACTTTTACGTTCTTCATCAAGTCCCTGTTAATATAGGGAGAACTCTGTGTCTATGCTTGATGCACAACTCTCCTAAACACGAGAGTGAAGTTATACAACTTAAGAACACTTTCCCACCAGGAGACTCGAACCCTAGCCAGCACAGAAGCCTTCCAGCATTTGGCATAACAGGTACGCCTTTAACCCACTGCACCACGCTCAGACCCCTAAAAGAGATGGTAATTTCGGAGTATTTATACACACCAAAGACTTCCATCTCCCAAGGGCACTAGAGCAAGTGTGGGGTCATTTTTACGTTTTTCATCAAGTCCCTGTTAATATGGGAGAACTCTGTGTCTATGCTTGATGCACAACTCTCCTAAACACGAGAGTGAAGTTATACAACTTTAGAACACTTTCCCACCAGGAGACTCGAACCCTAGCCAGCACAGAAGCCTTCCAGCAACTGGCATAACAGGTACGCCTTTAACCCACTGCACCACGCTCAGACCCTTAAAAGAGATGGTAATTTCAGAGTATTTATACACACCAAAGACCACCATCTCCCAAGGGCACTAAAGCAAGTGAGGGGTCATTTTTACGTTTTTCATCATGTCCCTGTTAATATGGGAGAACTGTGTCTATGCTTGATGCACAACTCTCCTAAACACGAGAGTGAAGTTATACAACATTAGAACACTTTCCCACCAGGTGACTCGAACCCTAGCCAGCACAGAAGCCTTCCGGCAACTGGCATAACAGGTACGCCTTGAACCCACTGCTCCACGCTCAGACCCTTAAAAGAGATGGTAATTTCGGAGTATTTATACACACCAAAGACCACCATATCCCAAGGGCACTAAAGCAAGTGAGGGGTCATTTTTACGTTTTTCATCATGTCCCTGTTAATATGGGAGAACTGTGTCTATGCTTGATGCACAACTCTCCTAAACACGAGAGTGAAGTTATACAACTTTAGAACACTTTCCCACCAGGAGACTCGAATCCTAGCCAGCACAGAAGACATCCAGCAACTGGCATAACAGGTACAACTTTAACCCACTGCACCACGCTCAGACCTCTAAATGAGATGGTAATTTCGGAGTATTTATACACACAAAGACCTCCATCTCCCAAGGGCACTAGAGCAAGTGAGGGGTCATTTTTACGTTTTTCATCAAGTCCCTGTTAATATGGGAGAACTCTGTGTCTATGCTTGATGCACAACTCTCCTAAACACGAGAGTGAAGTTATACAACTTTAGAACACTTTCCCACCAGGAGACTCGAACCCTAGCCAGTATAGAAGCCTTCCAGCAACTGGCATAACAGGTACGCCTTTAACCCACTGCACCACGCTCAGACCTCTAAAAGAGATGGTAATTTCGGAGTATTTATACACACCAAAGACCACCATCTCCCAAGGGCACTAGACGCAAGTGAGGGGTCACTTTTACGTTCTTCATCAAGTCCCTGTTAATATAGGAGAACTCTGTGTCTATGCTTGATGCACAACTCTCCTAAACACGAGAGTGAAGTTATACAACTTAAGAACACTTTCCCACCAGGAGACTCGAACCCTAGCCAGCACAGAAGCCTTCCAGCATTTGGCATAACAGGTACGCCTTTAACCCACTGCACCACGCTCAGACCCCTAAAAGAGATGGTAATTTCGGAATATTTATACACACCAAAGACTTCCATCTCCCAAGGGCACTAGAGCAAGTGTGGGGTCATTTTTACGTTTTTCATCAAGTCCCTGTTAATATGGGAGAACTCTGTGTCTATGCTTGATGCACAACACTCCTAAACACGAGAGTGAAGTTATACAACTTTAGAACACTTTCCCACCAGGAGACTCGAACCCAAGCCAGCACAGAAGCCTTCCAGCAACTGGCATAACAGGTACGCCTTTAACCCACTGCACCATGCTCAGACCCTTAAAAGAGATGGTAATTTTGGAATATTATACACATTAAAGACCACCATCTCCCAAGGGCACTAGAGCAAGTGAGGGGTCATTTTTACGTTTTTCATCAAGTCCCTGTTAATAAGGGAGAACTCTGTGTCTATGCTTGATGCACAATTCTCCTAAACACGAGAGTGAAGTTATACAACTTTAGAACACTTTCCCACCAGGTGACTCGAACCCTAGCCAGCACAGTAGCCTTCCAGCAACTGGCATAACAGTTACGCCTTTAACCCACTGCACCACGCTCAGACCCTTAAAAGAGATGGTAATTTCAGAGTATTTATACACACCAAAGACCACCATCTCCCAAGGGCACTAAAGCAAGTGAGGGGTCATTTTTACGTTTTTCATCATGTCCCTGTTAATATGGGAGAACTGTGTCTATGCTTGATGCACAACTCTCCTAAACACGAGAGTGAAGTTATACAACATTAGAACACTTTCCCACCAGGTGACTTGAACCCTAGCCAGCACAGAAGCCTTCCAGCAACTGGCATAACAGGTACGCCTGTAACCCACTGCTCCACTCTCAGACCCTTAAAAGAGATGGTAATTTCAGAGTATTTATACACACCAAAGACCACCATCTCCCAAGGGCACTAGAGCAAGTGAGGGGTCATTTTTACATTTTTCATCAAGTCCCTGTTAATATGGGAGAACTCTGTGTCTATGCTTGATGCACAACTCTCCTAAACACGAGAGTGAAGTTATACAACTTAAGAACACTTGGCCACCAGGAGACTCGAACCCTAGCCAGCACAGAAGCCTTCCAGCAACTGGCACAACAGGTACGCCTTTAACCCACTGCACCACGCTCAGACCCTTAATAGAGATGGTAATTTCGGGGTATTTATACACACAAAAGACCACCATCTCCCAAGGGCACTAGAGCAAGTCAGGGATAATTTTTACGTTTTTCATCAAGTCCCTGTTCATATGGGAAAACTCTGTGTCTATGCTTGATGCACAACTCTCCTAAACACGAGAGTGAAGTTATACAACTTTAGAACACTTTCCCACGAGGAGCCTCGAACCCTAGCCAGCACAGAAGCCTTCCAGCAACTGGCATAACAGGTACGCCTTTAACCCACTGCACCACGCTCATACCCTTAATAGAGATGGTAATTTCGGAGTATTTATACACACCAAAGACCACCATCCCCCAAGGGCACTAGAGCAAGTGAGGGGTCATTTTTACGTTTTTCATCAAGTCCCTGTTAATAAGGGAGAACTCTGTGTCTATGCTTGATGCACAACTCTCCTAAACACGAGAGTGAAGTTATACAACTTTAGAACACTTTCCCACCAGGAGACTCGAACCCAAGCCAGCACAGAAGCCTTCCAGCAACTGGCATAACAGGTACGCCTTTAACCCACTGCACCATGCTCAGACCCTTAAAAGAGATGGTAATTTTGGAGTATTTATACACATTAAAGACCACCATCTCCCAAGGGCACTAGAGCAAGTGAGGGGTCATTTTTACGTTTTTCATCAAGTCCCTGTTAATAAGGGAGAACTCTGTGTCTATGCTTGATGCACAACTCTCCTAAACACGAGAGTGAAGTTATACAACTTTAGAACACTTTCCCACAAGGTGACTCGAACCCTAGCCAGCACAGTAGCCTTCCAGCAACTGGCATAACAGTTACGCCTTTAACCCACTGCACCACGCTCAGACCGTTAAAAGAGATGGTAATTTCAGAGTATTTATACACACCAAAGACCACCATCTCCCAAGGGCACTAAAGCAAGTGAGATGTCATTTTTACGTTTTTCATCATGTCCCTGTTAATATGGGAGAACTGTGTCTATGCTTGATGCACAACTCTCCTAAACACGAGAGTGAAGTTATACAACATTAGAACACTTTCCCACCAGGTGACTCGAACCCTAGCCAGCACAGAAGCCTTCCAGCAACTGGCATAACAGGTACGCCTTGAACCCACTGCTCCACGCTCAGACCCTTAAAAGAGATGGTAATTTCGGAGTATTTATACACACCAAAGACCACAATATCCCAAGGGCACTAGAGCAAGTGAGGGGTCATTTTTACGTTTTTCATCAAGTCCCTGTTAATATAGGAGAACTCTGTGTCTATGCTTGATGCACAACTCTCCTAAACACGAGAGTGAAGTTATATAACTTTAGAACACTTTCCCACCAGGAGACTCGAACCCTAGCCAGCACAGAAGACTTCCAGCAACTGGCATAACAGGTACACCTTTAACCCACTGCACCACGCTCAGACCTCTAAATGAGATGGTAATTTCGGAGTATTTATACACACCAAAGACCTCCATCTCCCAAGGGCACTAGAGCAAGTGAGGGGTCATTTTTACGTTTTTCATCAAGTCCCTGTTAATATGGGAGAACTCTGTGTCTATGCTTGATGCACAACTCTCCTAAACACGAGAGTGAAGTTATACAACTTTAGAACACTTTCCTACCAGGAGATTCGAACCCTAGCCAGCATAGAAGCCTTCCAGCAACTGGCATAACAGGTACGCCTTTAACCCACTGCACCACGCTCAGACCTCTAAAAGAGATGGTAATTTCGGAGTATTTATACACACCAAAGACCACCATCTCCCAAGGGCACTAGAGCAAGTGAGGGGTCACTTTTACGTTCTTCATCAAGTCCCTGTTAATATAGGAGAACTCTGTGTCTATGCTTGATGCACAACTCTCCTAAACACGAGAGTGAAGTTATACAACTTAAGAACACTTTCCCACCAGGAGACTCGAACCCTAGCCAGCACAGAAGCCTGCCAGCATTTGGCATAACAGGTACGCCTTTAACCCACTGCACCACGCTCAGACCCCTAAAAGAGATGGTAATTTCGGAGTATTTATACACACCAAAGACTTCCATCTCCCAAGGGCACTAGAGCAAGTGTGGGGTCATTTTTACGTTTTTCATCAAGTCCCTGTTAATATGGGAGAACTCTGTGTCTATGCTTGATGCACAACACTCCTAAACACGAGAGTGAAGTTATACAACTTTAGAACACTTTCCCACCAGGAGACTCGAACCCAAGCCAGCACAGAAGCCTTCCAGCAACTGGCATAACAGGTACGCCTTTAACCCACTGCACCATGCTCAGACCCTTAAAAGAGATGGTAATTTTGGAGTATTTATACACATTAAAGACCACCATCTCCCAAGGGCACTAGAGCAAGTGAGGGGTCATTTTTACGTTTTTCATCAAGTCCCTGTTAATAAGGGAGAACTCTGTGTCTATGCTTGATGCACAATTCTCCTAAACACGAGAGTGAAGTTATACAACTTTAGAACACTTTCCCACCAGGTGACTCGAACCCTAGCCAGCACAGTAGCCTTCCAGCAACTGGCATAACAGTTACGCCTTTAACCCACTGCACCACGCTCAGACCCTTAAAAGAGATGGTAATTTCAGAGTATTTATACACACCAAAGACCACCATCTCCCAAGGGCACTAAAGCAAGTGAGGGGTCATTTTTACGTTTTTCATCATGTCCCTGTTAATATGGGAGAACTGTGTCTATGCTTGATGCACAACTCTCCTAAACACGAGAGTGAAGTTATACAACATTAGAACACTTTCCCACCAGGTGACTCGAACCCTAGCCAGCACAGAAGCCTTCCAGCAACTGGCATAACAGGTACGCCTGTAACCCACTGCTCCACGCTCAGACCCTTAAAAGAGATGGTAATTTCAGAGTATTTATACACACCAAAGACCACCATCTCCCAAGGGCACTAGAGCAAGTGAGGGGGTCATTTTTACATTTTTTATCAAGTCCCTGATAATATGGGAGAACTCTGTGTCTATGCTTGATGCACAATTCTCCTAAACACGAGAGTGAAGTTATACAACTTAAGAACACTTGGCCACCAGGAGACTCGAACCCTAGCCAGCACAGAAGCCTTCCAGCAACTGGCACAACAGGTACGCCTTTAACCCACTGCACCACGCTCAGACGCTTAATAGAGATGGTAATTTCGGGGTATTTATACACACAAAAGACCACCATCTCCCAAGGGCACTAGAGCAAGTCAGGGATAATTTTTACGTTTTTCATCAAGTCCCTGTTCATATGGGAGAACTCTGTGTCTATGCTTGATGCACAACTCTCCTAAACACGAGAGTGAAGTTATACAACTTTAGAACACTTTCCCGCGAGGAGCCTCGAACCCTAGCCAGCACAGAAGCCTTCCAGCAACTGGCATAACAGGTACGCCTTTAACCCACTGCACCACGCTCATACCCTTAATAGAGATAGTAATTTCGGAGTATTTATACACACCAAAGACCACCATCCCCCAAGGGCACTAGAGCAAGTGAGGGGTCATTTTTACATTTTTCATAAAGTCCCAGTTAATATGGAAGAACTCTGTGTCTACGCTTGATGCACAACTCTCCTAAACACGAGAGTGAAGTTATACAACTTTAGAACACTTTCCCACCAGGAGTTTCGAACCCTAGCCAGCATAGAAGCCTTCCAGCAACTGGCATAACAGGTACACCTTTAACCCACTGCACCACGCTCAGACCTCTAAATGAGATGGTAATTTCGGAGTATTTATACACACCAAAGACCTCTATCCCCCAAGGGCACTAGAGCAAGTGAGGGGTCATTTTTACGTTTTTCATCAAATCCCTGTTAATATGGGAGAACTCTGTGTCTATGCTTGATGCACAACTCTCCTAAACACGAGAGTGAAGTTATACAACTTTAGAACACTTTCCCACCAGGAGACTCGAACCCTAGCCAGCATAGAAGCCTTCCAGCAACTGGCATAACAGGTACGCCTTTAACCCACTGCACCACGCTCAGACCTCTAAAAGAGATGGTAATTTCGGAGTATTTATACACATGAAAGACCACCATCTCCCAAGGGCACTAGAGCAAGTGAGGGGTCACTTTTACGTTCTTCATCAAGTCCCTGTTAATATAGGAGAACTCTGTGTCTATGTTTGATGCACAACTCTCCTAAACACGAGAGTGAAGTTATACAACTTAAGAACACTTTCCCACCAGGAGACTCGAACCCTAGCCAGCACAGAAGCCTTCCAGCATTTGGCATAACAGGTACGCCTTTAACCCACTGCACCACGCTCAGACCCCTAAAAGAGATGGTAATTTCGGAGTATTTATACACACCAAAGACTTCCATCTCCCAAGGGCACTAGAGCAAGTGTGGGGTCATTTTTACGTTTTTCATCAAGTCCCTGTTAATATGGGAGAACTCTGTGTCTATGCTTGATGCACAACACTCCTAAACACGAGAGTGAAGTTATACAACTTTAGAACACTTTCCCACCAGGAGACTCGAACCCAAGCCAGCACAGAAGCCTTCCAGCAACTGGCATAACAGGTACGCCTTTAACCCACTGCACCATGCTCAGACCTTAAAAGAGATGGTAATTTTGGAGTATTTATACACATTAAAGACCACTATCTCCCAAGGGCACTAGAGCAAGTGAGGGGTCATTTTTACGTTTTTCATCAAGTCCCTGTTAATAAGGGAGAACTCTGTGTCTATGCTTGATGCACAACTCTCCTAAACACGAGAGTGAAGTTATACAACTTTAGAACACTTTCCCACCAGGTGACTCGAACCCTAGCCAGCACAGTAGCCTTCCAGCAACTGGCATAACAGTTACGCCTTTAACCCACTGCACCACGCTCAGACCCTTAAAAGAGATGGTAATTTCAGAGTATTTATACACACCAAAGACCACCATCTCCCAAGGGCACTAAAGCAAGTGAGGGGTCATTTTTACGTTTTTTATCATGTCCCTGTTAATATGGGAGAACTGTGTCTATGCTTGATGCACAACTCTCCTAAACACGAGAGTGAAGTTATACAACTTTAGAACACTTTCCTACGAGGAGCCTCGAACCCTAGCCAGCACAGAAGCCTTCCAGCAACTGGCATAACAGGTACGCCTTTAACCCACTGCACCACGCTCAGACCCTTAATAGAGATGGTAATTTCGGAGTATTTATACACACCAAAGACCACCATCCCGCAAGGGCACTAGAGCAAGTGAGGGGTCATTTTTACATTTTTCATAAAGTCCCAGTTAATATGGAAGAACTCTGTGTCTATGCTTGATGCACAACTCTCCTAAACACGAGAGTGAAGTTATACAACTTTAGAACACTTTCCCACCAGGAGACTCGAACCCTAGCCAGCACAGAAGCCTTCCAGCAACTGGCATAACAGGTACGCCTTGAACCCACTGCTCCACGCTCAGACCCTTAAAAGAGATGGTAATTTCGGAGTATTTATACACACCAAAGACCACCATCTCCCAAGGGCACTAGAGCAAGTGAGGGGTCATTTTTACGTTTTTCATCAAGTCCCTGTTAATATATTAGAACTCTGTGTCTATGCTTGATGCACAACTCTCCTAAACACGAGAGTGAAGTTATACAACTTTAGAACACTTTCCCACCAGGAGACTCGAACCCTAGCCAGCACAGAAGACTTCCAGCAACTGGCATAACAGGTACACCTTTAACCCACTGCACCACGCTCAGACCTCTAAATGAGATGGTAATTTCGGAGTATTTATACACACCAAAGACCTCCATTTCCCAAGGGCACTAGAGCAAGTGAGGGGTCATTTTTACGTTTTTCATCAAGTCCCTGTTAATATGGGAGAACTCTGTGTCTATGCTTGATGCACAACTCTCCTAAACACGAGAGTGAAGTTATACAACTTTAGAACACTTTCCCACCAGGAGCCTCGAACCCTAGCCAGCACAGAAGCCTTCCAGCAACTGGCATAACAGGTACGCCTTTAACCCACTGCACCACTCTCAGACCCTTAATAGAGATGGTAATTTCGGAGTATTTATACACACCAAAGACCACCATCCCCCAAGGGCACTAGAGCAAGTGAGGGGTCATTTTTACGTTTTTCATAAAGACCCTGTTAATATGGAAGAACTCTGTGTCTATGCTTGATGCACAACTCTCCTAAACACGAGAGTGAAGTTATACAACTTTAGAACACTTTCCCTCCAGGAGACTCGAACCCTAGCCAGCACAGAAGCCTTCCAGCAACTGGCATAACAGGTACGCCTTTAACCCACTGCTCCACGCTCAGAACCTTAATAGAGATGGTAATTTCGGAGTATTTATACACACCAAAGACCACCATCTCCCAAGGGCACTAGAGCAAGTGAGGGGTCATTTTTACGTTTTTCATCAAGTCCCTGTTAATATAGGAGAACTCTGTGTCTATGCTTGATGCACAACTGTTACGAACCCGGATCCAGCGTCCGAGCCTGGAGCAGTGACAACCACGCCATCTGTGGGTCAGCTCCCGAAACCCCCGCCAAACGGACGACGACACCTGGTGAGGACAGCGTGTACTGGCCTCGAGGACCAGTTTCCAGTCTGGTTCAGCGCTCAACACCGCCGCTCCTGACCTCTGGTGAGGTGGTGCTCCGACGACAGCGCCATCTATGGACTGGATACGTCAGGTGTTTGTGTCCGAGCCCGTAAGTGAGGTGTATTAGTGTCCCGGTTATTGATGACGTGTCTGCTTACAGAGCCGACCTGGGACCACTGTGATGGAAGTGGAGTCAGTCTACCCGAGGAAGCCAGTCTCCATAGCTTGAACGTTGCTGCAGCTGTTGTGAAGTCGTCCCGCCAGAAGAACACTGTGATGTGTTAGCCTGCCAGTGGAGTGGCAGTAAGAGGATTTACCCGGGACCGACTGTTGGAGACGATCATCCACTGGGGTACTGAAGACAGGAGGGTGATTTGTGATATCACACGAGACTCCTGTCTAGGGCGTACCCCTTATATCGTTCGTGGAGTGGCCGTACCAGCCTTGGTGGCTCAGTACCTGCCAGCAGACCAGCTGGACGTGTGGTTGACGGCCTCCACGACGGTGCCCCCAGTGGACCTGCGTTTTGGCTGACCTGTGGCCCGGGTAGGCTCGGCATTCTCAGAGGACACGTCGTGAGGCCACGAAGAAAGCACCAAGGACTCGGCACCAAGTGGTGTGGCACCAGCGTCTTCAGCAGAAGACCACGATTATGGATTAATCCCCTTGTATAGTGTTAATACCCCCCCCCTTGTGTAACCGTTTTATATAATATTTATTGGTGACGGACATTATATAATATTAAGTTCTTAGCTTTCTTTCCCTACTCCCTTTAAGTTACTTGCGTCACGGATCTCATCCCTTGATAGCCACTACTGGCTTGGGAACGGATACATATATCTTCCTCTAACAACATCAGAGTAAGAACCCCGTTGCGTCCCGAGAGGGCCGTAACATAATTGGCATCCCCAGCGGGATCCGTCCCCTTGTTAAGTATGTTTGACAGGGGTGGTGAAGTGGCGTAATCCCTGTAAATAATTCCCCCTGTGTGCGACAATTGTGACGTTATACGTCCTGTACGGTGCTCAGTGACCAAGTGCGATATTGTGCAGTGCGGTGCTCGCTGTGATTAAACGATTAAGTGCAATATTGACTAGTGCGGTGCTCAGTGATTCAGTGTACTATTGTAGAGCGAAGTGTTCGCTTGGATTCAGTGCAATATTGGGTAGTGCGGTGCCCGAAGTGATTACGTGCAATATTGGCAAGTGCAGTGTTTGGTGCGATAAAGTGCAATATTGACGTAGAACAGTGCTCGGTGCATTAAGTGTTAACGTGTAAGCGGTGTGTTAAGTGCTAGTTGAGTGTTCCATCTGTGACAATGGCAGATAAAGCTACCATCGATGATCTGGACGATGTTCAGGCTTTTCTGAACAGAGTGGACTGTCTTGCCAGATTAAAGTATCTGAGCAAACCAGAGCTTGTACTAGTGAGCGCCTACCTGGAGATCAAGATCCGTGCCAGTGATTCCCGTGTGGAGATCTTGTCCAAGGTTCACCGGCACCTGAAGGCAGAAGGGAAACAGGAAGGGTGGGCTCCTAGTACAAAGGAAGGTGAGGAAATAGCTTCCACAGAAAAGGACGATAAGGGCAGTGACGTTGACAGTGATGCAGGTGAGCTTAATATCAGCTTCCTAACTGTCAAGATGCGTGCCTTGGAAATTAATCGAGAAATTGAATGGAAGAAATTAGAATTGGAGCGAGAGAGACAAGATAAAGAATTAGAGATGAGACGTTTAGAATTAGAAGAAAGGAAGGCAGAAAGAGAAAGAGAAGAGAAACGAGAAAGAGAGAGAGAAACGAGAAAGAGAGAGAGAAGAACGAGAAATAGAGAGAGAAGAACGAGAAAGAGAGAGGGAAGAACGAGAAAGAGAAGAAAAAGAAAGACAGAGACAACATGAACTAGAAGTATTACGATTAGGCGCTGGACAGAGACAAACTGGAGTAAGCGGTTTCGATCCGGTAAGGAATATCAAAATGGTCCCCAAATTCAACGAGAGAGAAGTCTCGAAGTTCTTCGCAGCCTTCGAGAAAGTCGCTGCCTCTTTGGAGTGGCCAAGGGAGAATTGGGCCATCATGATACAGTCAGTCTTGACTGGGAAGGCCCAAATCGCCTACTCTACGTTATCCCTTGACGACTCCAGCGATTACGATATGGTGAAGAAAGTGGTGCTCATGGCGTACCAATTGGTACCTGAGGCATATAGGCAAAAGTTCAGAAACCTGAAGAAGACCTCAGAGCACACTTTCACCGAATTCGCCACCATCAAGGAGCGACTTTTTCAAGAATGGTGTGCCTCTCGGAAGGTGGAGACCAAGGAAGACCTCGAGCAGCTGATTCTGCTCGAGGACTTCAAGGATTGTTTGTCTGTAGACCTGAAGACGTACTTAGAGGAACAGCAGGTAGAGACCTTGAGTGCAGCAGCCACCATGGCTGAAGAGTACATCCTGACTCATAGGCCGTCTGCTAAGTACGTCCCAAGAAAATACCAGCGCCCGTTCAACAGACCTCATGATGAAGAAGAAAGACCCGTCCCACAAAGTGCTAAGAAGACGCCCCCAAGTAGCCCCCGAAGAACAAGTCCTAGCAGTCCGAAACACCGGAGCCCGAGGAGGAATATGGTGTGCTGGACTTGTGGGCAGAAAGGGCATATAGCTGCTAGGTGCCGAGGCAGAAGAGGTGGCAGCGCACGTAGGGAGGTGATGATGATGAGCTGTGTTACACCACCAGTAGGAAACCAGTCTACGACGACGCAGGAAGGACCAAGTTTGTTGGCCCCTCACACTTCAACCGGGTATGTAACGAGTGATCATACTGGTAGATCAGTTGTAGTGCTCAGAGATAGTGGAGCAGCCCAGTCCCTGATCGTGAAGAGCTCGTTACCCGAGGGAGTAAGTGTGGATGGGAGACCAGAGGTTATCCTGGTTGGGTTTCCGAGAACACAGTATATCGCCCCTTTAGTGCCGGTGCATCTCGACTCGCCTTACTTCAGCGGCACATGTGAGTTGGCAGTATTCGATACCCTCCCTGTGGCTGGGATTGACGTGGTTCTAGCCAACGACTTGGTAACCGATTGGAGCACCAATCTTCCCAAGGTTGAGGACGAGTATACCGGAGCAGCAAGGTCTGAGGTAACAGGCAATGGTAATGTCCAGGTAAAGACAGACCCGGATTTGAACATATTTAATTTGTCCTCTCACCCGCAGATCGAAGATATTCTAGCAGAGACTTCTAATTCTTCTCTCGACAAGGAACATGAAGTTAAGAAGGCAGAGGTACCTGAGCAAGAAGAGAGGCCTTGTGTGCGGGCACCCACGGATACCAACGAGTCTGGAGCGAAGGCGGATGTGTGCTTGCGGTATGGCAAGTTACAGCATGTAGTGAACCAGCCAGAGATTCCCCAGACGTCAGAGGTATGTGAGGTGTGTTCAAAAGGTCTAGTGCCCTCTTCGGTCCAAGCCAGGCTAGTGGATGGTGCCGGCTATGGACATGACAAGCTCAGGAAACTTATCCCTCGACTTACCAAATGTTTCCTACCGGTATTTTGTTTTGTTCTCCTATGTGTTCTCTGTGTTCTCAGTAAGGATCAGTGGACGACCCGAAGGATGATGGCTCCCGTGAACATCGAGAAGAGGTCCCTGGGATTAGAAATTTGCACTGCAAGTGTTGCAGTTGAAGAAGGGACCTGGAAGCTGATAATAGATACAGGAGGTACGACAGATGATAAAATGAGTGGCTGTTTCCGGCAGGTTGACACCCCCCGCGTGATTGCTGAGCCTCAATACAGCGTTATACGGAACGTTGGTCGACCTGACGGAGGCAGAGCGAATGCCATCTTCGGTGTGCAAGCAGCCCTGTTGGAACTAGGTGCGGGCCTAGTAGACGAGTATGTAGTAAGTACTGCCTTGCCCACTGTCGCTATCACTGTGAATTATCAGACCTCTGTATTCCAGGTTCCCGTTTCCCTGAAGGACTACCGGATCGGTACCAGAAATGCCGTCTGTGTTCAGCCATCATCAGTGCCACGACATAGGGAAGTGTCGAGTCACCCCAGATCGAGTCTACACGGATCCTTACTAGAGAGGTGTGTGATGATGCCCCTGTTTGCCATCGCAGAGGAGGTGTGGAAGATTACGTCAGGCAGGTCATCGCCTGCCATTTTCAAGCTCCTTTGTGCCAGGGTTTCTCAGTAGAAAAGTTCTGTGGACAAGACAGCCTCATCACTCCAGTTCATAGTATAAGTAAGTCCATTTGGAGTTGTGTCGCCGTACTAATTTGGTTTGTGTTTCTTTTTATAGAACCCCAAACCAAATTCTTTTTGGTGGGGAGGTGTTACGAACCCGGATCCAGCGTCCGAGCCTGGAGCAGTGACAACCACGCCATCTGTGGGTCAGCTCCCGAAACCCCCGCCAAACGGACGACGACACCTGGTGAGGACAGCGTGTACTGGCCTCGAGGACCAGTTTCCAGTCTGGTTCAGCGCTCAACACCGCCGCTCCTGACCTCTGGTGTGGTGGTGCTCCGACGACAGCGCCATCTATGGACTGGATACGTCAGGTATTTGTGTCCGAGCCCGTAAGTGAGGTGTATTAGTGTCCCGGTTATTGATGACGTGTCTGCTTACAGAGCCGACCTGGGACCACTGTGATGGAAGTGGAGTCAGTCTACCCGAGGCAGCCAGTCTCCATAGCTTGAACGTTGCTGCAGCTGTTGTGAAGTCGTCCCCCCGGAAGAACACTGTGATGTGTTAGCCTGCCAGTGGAGTGGCAGTAAGAGGATTTACCCGGGACCGACTGTTGGAGACGATCATCCACTGGGGTACTGAAGAAAGGAGGGTGATTTGTGATATCACACGAGACTCCTGTCTAGGGCGTACCCCTTATATCGTTCGTGGAGTGGCCGTACCAGCCTTGGTGGCTCAGTACCTGCCAGCAGACCAGCTGGACGTGTGGTTGACGGCCTCCACGACGGTGCCCCCAGTGGACCTGCGTTTTGGCTGACCTGTGGCCCGGGTAGGCTCGGCATTCTCAGAGGACACGTCGTGAGGCCACGAAGAAAGCACCAAGGACTCGGCACCAAGTGGTGTGGCACCAGCGTCTTCAGCAGAAGACCACGATTATGGATTAATCCCCTTGTATAGTGTTAATACCCCCCCCCTTGTGTAACCGTTTTATATATTATTTATTGGTGACGGACATTATATAATATTAAGTTCTTAGCTTTCTTTCCCTACTCCCTTTAAGTTACTTGCGTCACGGATCTCATCCCTTGATAGCCACTACTGGCTTGGGAACGGATACATATATCTTCCTCTAACAACATCAGAGTAAGAACCCCGTTGCGTCCCGAGAGGGCCGTAACAACAACTCTCCTAAACACGAGAGTGAAGTTATACAACTTTAGAACACTTTCCCACCAGGAGACTCGAACCCTAGCCAGCACATAAGACTTCCAGCAACTGGCATAACAGGTACGCCTTTAACCCACTGCACCACACTCAGACCTCTAAAAGAGAGGGTAATTTCGGAGTATTTATACACACCAAAGACCTCCATCTCCCAAGGGCACTAGAGCAAGTGAGGGGTCATTTTTACGTTTTTCATCAAGTCCCTGTTAATATGGGAGAACTCTGTGTCTATGCTTGATGTACAACTCTCCTAAACACGAGAGTGAAGTTATACAACTTTAGAACACTTTCCCACCAGGAGCCTCGAACCCTAGCCAGCACAGAAGCCTTCCAGCAACTGGCATAACAGGTACGCCTTTAACCCACTGCACCACGCTCAGACCCTTAATAGAGATGGTAATTTCGGAGTATTTATACACACCAAAGACCACCATCCCCCAAGGGCACTAGAGCAAGTGAGGGGTCATTTTTACGTTTTTCATAAAGACCCTGTTAATATGGAAGAACTCTGTGTCTATGCTTGATGCACAACTCTCCTAAACACGAGAGTGAAGTTATACAACTTTAGAACACTTTCCCACCAGGAGACTCGAACCCTAGCCAGCATAGAAGCCTTCCAGCAACTGGCATAACAGGTACGCCTTTTACCCACTGCACCACGCTCAGACCCTTAAAAGAGATGGTAATTTCGGAGTATTTATACACACCAAATACCACCATCTCCCAAGGGCACTAGAGCAAGTGAGGGGTCATTTTTACGTTTTTCATAAAGACCCTGTTAATATGGAAGAACTCTGTGTCTATGCTTGATGCACAACTCTCCAAAACACGAGAGTGAAGTTATACAACTTTAGAACACTTTCCCACCAGGAGAGTTGAACCCTAGCCAGCACAGAAGCCTTCCAGCAACTGGCATAACAGGTACGCCTTTATCCCACTGCTCCACGCTCAGAACCTTAAAAGAGATGGAATTTCGGAGTATTTATACACACCAAAGACCACCATCTCCCAAGGGCACTAGAGCAAGTGAGGGGTCATTTTTACGTTTTTCATCAAGTCCCTGTTAATGTAGGAGAACTCTGTGTCTATGCTTGATGCACAACTCTCCTAAACACGAGAGTGAAGTTATACAACTTTAGAACACTTTCACACCAGGAACCTCGAACCCTAGCCAGCACAGAAGCCTTCCAGCAACTGGCATAACAGGTACGCCTTTAACCCACTGCACCACGCTCAGACCCTTAATAGAGATGGTAATTTCGGAGTATTTATACACACCAAAGACCACCATCCCCCAAGGGCACTAGAGCAAGTGAGGGGTCATTTTTACGTTTTTCATAAAGACCCTGTTAATATGGAAGAACTCTGTGTCTATGCTTGATGCACAACTCTCCTAAACACGAGAGTGAAGTTATACAACTTTAGAACACTTTCCCACCAGGAGACTCGAACCCTAGCCAGCATAGAAGCCTTCCAGCAACTGGCATAACAGGTACGCCTTTTACCCACTGCACCACGCTCAGACCCTTAAAAGAGATGGTAATTTCGGAGTATTTATACACACCAAATACCACCATCTCCCAAGGGCACTAGAGCAAGTGAGGGGTCATTTTTACGTTTTTCATCAAGTCCCTGTTAATATGGGAGAACTCTGTGTCTATGCTTGATACACAACTCTCCTAAACACGAGAGTGAAGTTTTACAACTTTAGAACACTTTCCCACCAGGAGACTCGATCCCTAGCCAGCACAGAAGCCTTCCAGCAACTGGCATAACAGGTACGCCTTTAACCCACTGCACCACGCTCAGACCCCTAAAAGAGATGGTAATTTCGGAGTATTTATACACACCAAAGACCACCATCTGCCAAGGGCACTGGAGCAAGTGAGGGGTCATTTTTACGTTTTTCATCAAGTCCCTGTTAATATGGGAGAACTGTGTCTATGCTTGATGCACAACTCTCCTAAACACGAGAGTGAAGTTATACAACTTTAGAACACTTTCCCACCAGGAGACTCGAACCCTAGCCAGCACAGAAGACTTCCAGCAACTGGCATAACAGGTACGCCTTTAACCCACTGCACCACGCTCAGACCTCTAAAAGAGATGGTAATTTCGGAGTATTTATACACACCAAAGACCTCCATCTCCCAAGGGCACTAGAGCAAGTGAGGGGTCATTTTTACGTTTTTCATCAAGTCCCTGTTAATATGGGAGACCTCTGTGTCTACGCTTGATGCACAACTCTCCTAAACACGAGAGTGAAGTTATACAACTTTAGAACACTTTCCCACCAGGAGCCTCGAACCCTAGCCAGCACAGAAGCCTTCCAGCAACTGGCATAACAGGTACGCCTTTAACCCACTGCACCACGCTCAGACCCTTAATAGAGATGGTAATTTCGGAGTATTTATACACACCAAAGACCACCATCCCCCAAGGGCACTAGAGCAAGTGAGGGGTCATTTTTACGTTTTTCATAAAGACCCTGTTAATATGGAAGAACTCTGTGTCTATGCTTGATGCACAACTCTCCTAAACACGAGAGTGAAGTTATACAACTTTAGAACACTTTCCCACCAGGAGACACGAACCCTAGCCAGCACAGAAGCCTTCCAGCAACTGGCATAACAGGTACGCCTTTAACCCACTGCACCACGCTCAGACCTCTAAAAGAGAAGGTAATTTTGGAGTATTTATACACACCAAAGACCTCCATCTCCCAAGGGCACTAGAGCAAGTGAGGGGTCATTTTTACGTTTTTCATCAAGTCCCTGTTAATATGGGAGACCTCTGTGTCTATGCTTCCTGCACAACTCTCCTAAACACGAGAGTGAAGTTATACAACTTTAGAACACTTTCCCACCAGGAGCCTCGAACCCTAGCCAGCACAGAAGCCTTCCAGCAACTGGCATAACAGGTACGCCTTTAACCCACTGCACCACGCTCAGACCCTTAATAGATATGGTAATTTCGGAGTATTTATACACACCAAAGACCACCATCTGCCAAGGGCACTAGAGCAAGTTAGGGGTCATTTTTACGTTTTTCATCAAGTCCCTGTTAATATGGGAGATCTCTGTGTCTATGCTTGATGCACAACTCTCCTAAACACGAGAGTAAAGTTATACAACTTTAGAACACTTTCCCACCAGGAGACACGAACCTTAGCCAGCACAGAAGCCTTCCAGCAACTTTCATAACAGGTATGCCTTTAACCCACTGCACCACGCTCAGACCCTTAAAAGAGATGGAAATTTCGGAGTATTTAAACACACCAAAGACCACCATCTGCCAAGGGCACTGGAGCAAGTGAGGGGTCATTTTTACGTTTTTCATCAAGTCCCTGTTAATATGGGAGAACTGAGTCTATGCTTGATGCACAACTCTCCTAAACACGAGAGTGAAGTTATACAACTTTAGAACACTTTCCCACCAGGAGACTCGAACCCTAGCCAGCACAGAAGACTTCCAGCAACTGGCATAACAGGTATGCCTTTAACCCACTGCACCACGCTCAGACCCTTTATAGAGATGGTAATTTCGGAGTATTTATACACACCAAAGACCACCATCCCCCAAGGGCACTAGAGCAAGTGAGGGGTCATTTTTACGTTTTTCATAAAGACCCTGTTAATATGGAAGAACTCTGTGTCTATGCTTGATGCACAACTCTCCAAAACACGAGAGTGAAGTTATACAACTTTAGAACACTTTCCCACCAGGAGACTTGAACCCTAGCCAGCACAGAAGCCTTCCAGCAACTGGCATAACAGGTACGCCTTTATCCCACTGCTCCACGCTCAGAACCTTAAAAGAGATGGAATTTCGGAGTATTTATACACACCAAAGACCACCATCTCCCAAGGGCACTAGAGCAAGTGAGGGGTCATTTTTACGTTTTTCATCAAGTCCCTGTTAATATAGGAGAACTCTGTGTCTATGCTTGATGCACAACTCTCCTAAACACGAGAGTGAAGTTATACAACTTTAGAACACTTTCACACCAGGAACCTCGAACCCTAGCCAGCACAGAAGCCTTCCAGCAACTGGCATAACAGGTACGCCTTTAACCCACTGCACCACGCTCAGACCCTTAATAGAGATGGTAATTTCGGAGTATTTATACACACCAAAGACCACCATCCCCCAAGGGCACTAGAGCAAGTGAGGGGTCATTTTTACGTTTTTCATAAAGACCCTGTTAATATGGAAGAACTCTGTGTCTATGCTTGATGCACAACTCTCCTAAACACGAGAGTGAAGTTATACAACTTTAGAACACTTTCCCACCAGGAGACTCGAACCCTAGCCAGCATAGAAGCCTTCCAGCAACTGGCATAACAGGTACGCCTTTTACCCACTGCACCACGCTCAGACCCTTAAAAGAGATGGTAATTTCGGAGTATTTATACACACCAAATACCACCATCTCCCAAGGGCACTAGAGCAAGTGAGGGGTCATTTTTACGTTTTTCATCAAGTCCCTGTTAATATGGGAGAACTCTGTGTCTATGCTTGATACACAACTCTCCTAAACACGAGAGTGAAGTTTTACAACTTTAGAACACTTTCCCACCAGGAGACTCGATCCCTAGCCAGCACAGAAGCCTTCCAGCAACTGGCATAACAGGTACGCCTTTAACCCACTGCACCACGCTCAGACCCCTAAAAGAGATGGTAATTTCGAAGTATTTATACACACCAAAGACTTCCTTTTCCCAAGGGCACTAGAGCAAGTGTGGGGTCATTTTTACGTTTTTCATCAAGTCCCTGTTAATATGGGAGAACTCTGTGTCTATGCTTGATGCACAACTCTCCTAAACACGAGAGTGAAGTTATACAACTTTAGAACACTTTCCCACCAGGAGACTCGAACCCTAGCCAGCACAGAAGCCTTCCAGCAACTGGCATAACAGGTACGCCTTTAACCCACTGCACCACGCTCAGACCCTTAAAAGAGATGGTAATTTTGGAGTATTTATTCATACCAAAGACCACCATCTCCCAAGGGCGCTAGAGCAAGTGAGGGGTCATTTTTACGTTTTTCATCAATTCCCTGTTAATATGGGAAAACTCTGTGTCTATGCTTGATGCACAGCTCTCCTAAACACGAGAGTGAAGTTATACAACTTTAGAACACTTTCCCACCAGGAGACACGAACCTTAGCCAGCACAGAAGCCTTCCAGCAACTGGCATAACAGGTACGCCTTTAACCCAGTGCACCACGCTCAGACCCTTAAAAGAGATGGAAATTTCGGAGTATTTATACACACCAAAGACCACCATCTGCCAAGGGCACTGGAGCAAGTGAGGGGTCATTTTTACGTTTTTCATCAAGTCCCTGTTAATATGGGAGAACTGTGTCTATGCTTGATGCACAACTCTCCTAAACACGAGAGTGAAGTTATACAACTTTAGAACACTTTCCCACCAGGAGACTCGAACCCTAGCCAGCACAGAAGACTTCCAGCAACTGGCATAACAGGTACGCCTTTAACCCACTGCACCACGCTCAGACCTCTAAAAGAGATGGTAATTTCGGAGTATTTATACACACCAAAGACTTCCATCTCCCAAGGGCACTAGAGCAAGTGAGGGGTCATTTTTACGTTTTTCATCAAGTCCCTGTTAATATGGGAGACCTCTGTGTCTATGCTTGATGCACAACTCTCCTAAACACGAGAGTGAAGTTATACAACTTTAGAACACTTTCCCACCAGGAGACTCGAACCCTAGCCAGCACAGAAGCCTTCCAGCAACTGGCATAACAGGTACGCCTTTAACCCACTGCACCACGCTCAGACCCTTAAAAGAGATGGTAATTTTGGAGTATTTATTCATACCAAAGACCACCATCTCCCAAGGGCGCTAGAGCAAGTGAGGGGTCATTTTTACGTTTTTCATCAATTCCCTGTTAATATGGGAAAACTCTGTGTCTATGCTTGATGCACAGCTCTCCTAAACACGAGAGTGAAGTTATACAACTTTAGAACACTTTCCCACCAGGAGACACGAACCTTAGCCAGCACAGAAGCCTTCCAGCAACTGGCATAACAGGTACGCCTTTAACCCACTGCACCACGCTCAGACCCTTAAAAGAGATGGTAATTTTGGAGTATTTATACACACCAAAGACCACCATCTGCCAAGGGCACTGGAGCAAGTGAGGGGTCATTTTTACGTTTTTCATCAAGTCCCTGTTAATATGGGAGAACTGTGTCTATGCTTGATGCACAACTCTCCTAAACACGAGAGTGAAGTTATACAACTTTAGAACACTTTCCCACCAGGAGACTCGAACCCTAGCCAGCACAGAAGACTTCCAGCAACTGGCATAACAGGTACGCCTTTAACCCACTGCACCACGCTCAGACCTCTAAAAGAGATGGTAATTTTGGAGTATTTATACACACCAAAGACCTCCATCTCCCAAGGGCACTAGAGCAAGTGAGGGGTCATTTTTACGTTTTTCATCAAGTCCCTGTTAATATGGGAGACCTCTGTGTCTACGCTTGATGCACAACTCTCCTAAACACGAGAGTGAAGTTATACAACTTTAGAACACTTTCCCACCAGGAGCCTCGAACCCTAGCCAGCACAGAAGCCTTCCAGCAACTGGCATAACAGGTACGCCTTTAACCCACTGCACCACGCTCAGACCCTTAATAGAGATGGTAATTTCGGAGTATTTATACACACCAAAGACCACCATCCCCCAAGGGCACTAGAGCAAGTGAGGGGTCATTTTTACGTTTTTCATAAAGACCCTGTTAATATGGAAGAACTCTGTGTCTATGCTTGATGCACAACTCTCCTAAACACGAGAGTGAAGTTATACAACTTTAGAACACTTTCCCACCAGGAGACACGAACCCTAGCCAGCACAGAAGCCTTCCAGCAACTGGCATAACAGGTACGCCTTTAACCCACTGCACCACGCTCAGACCTCTAAAAGAGAAGGTAATTTCGGAGTATTTATACACACCAAAGACCTCCATCTCCCAAGGGCACTAGAGCAAGTGAGGGGTCATTTTTACGTTTTTCATCAAGTCCCTGTTAATATGGGAGACCTCTGTGTCTATGCTTGCTGCACAACTCTCCTAAACACGAGAGTGAAGTTATACAACTTTAGAACACTTTCCCACCAGGAGCCTCGAACCCTAGCCAGCACAGAAGCCTTCCAGCAACTGGCATAACAGGTACGCCTTTAACCTACTGCACCACGCTCAGACCCTTAATAGATATGGTAATTTCGGAGTATTTATACACACCAAAGTTCACCATCTGCCAAGGGCACTAGAGCAAGTTAGGGGTCATTTTTACGTTTTTCATCACGTCCCTGTTAATATGGGAGATCTCTGTGTCTATGCTTGATGCACAACTCTCCTAAACACGAGAGTAAAGTTATACAACTTTAGAACACTTTCCCACCAGGAGACACGAACCTTAGCCAGCACAGAAGCCTTCCAGCAACTGGCATAACAGGTATGCCTTTAACCCACTGCACCACGCTCAGACCCTTAAAAGAGATGGAAATTTCGGAGTATTTAAACACACCAAAGACCACCATCTGCCAAGGGCACTGGAGCAAGTGAGGGGTCATTTTTACGTTTTTCATCAAGTCCCTGTTAATATGGGAGAACTGTGTCTATGCTTGATGCACAACTCTCCTAAACACGAGAGTGAAGTTATACAACTTTAGAACACTTTCCCACCAGGAGACTCGAACCCTAGCCAGCACAGAAGACTTCCAGCAACTGGCATAACAGGTATGCCTTTAAGCCACTGCACCACGCTTAGACCTCTAAAAGAGATGGTAATTTCGGAGTATTTATACACACCAAAGACCTCCATCTCCCAAGGGCACTAGAGCAAGTGAGGGGTCATTTTTACGTTTTTCATCAAGTCCCTGTTAATATGGGAGACCTCTGTGTCTACGCTTGATGCACAACTCTCCTAAACACGAGAGTGAAGTTATACAACTTTAGAACACTTTCCCACCAGGAGCCTCGAACCCTAGCCAGCACAGAAGCCTTCCAGCAACTGGCATAACAGGTACGCCTTTAACCCACTGCACCACGCTCAGACCCTTAATAGAGATGGTAATTTTGGAGTATTTATACACACACCAAAGACCACCATCTCCCAAGGGCACTAGAGCAAGTGAGGGGTCATTTATACGTTTTTCATCAAGTCCCTGTTAATATAGGAGAACTCTGTGTCTATGCTTGATGCACAACTCTCCTAAACACGAGAGTGAAGTTATACAACTTTAGAACACTTTCCCACCAGGAGACTCGAACCCTAGCCAGCACAGAAGACTTCCAGCAACTAGCATAACAGGTACGCCTTTAACCCACTGCACCACGCTCAGACCTCTAAAAGAGAAGGTAATTTCGGAGTATTTATACACACCAAAGACCTCCATCTCCCAAGGGCACTAGAGCAAGTGAGGGGTCATTTTTACGTTTTTCATCAAGTCCCTGTTAATATGGGAGACCTCTGTGTCTATGCTTGCTGCACAACTCTCCTAAACACGAGAGTGAAGTTATACAACTTTAGAACACTTTCCCACCAGGAGCCTCGAACCCTAGCCAGCACAGAAGCCTTCCAGCAACTGGCATAACAGGTATGCCTTTAACCCACTGCACCACGCTCAGACCCTTAATAGAGATGGTAATTTCGGAGTATTTATACACACCAAAGACCACCATCCCCCAAGGGCACTAGAGCAAGTGAGGGGTCATTTTTACGTTTTTCATAAAGACCCTCTTAATTAATATGGAAGAACTCTGTGCCTATGCTTGATGCACAACTCTCCTAAACACGAGAGTGAAGTTATACAACGTTAGAACACTTTCCCACCAGGAGACTCGAACCCTAGCCAGCACAGAAGCGTTCCAGCAACTGGCATAACAGGTGCGCCTTTAACCCACTGCACCACGCTCAGACCTCTAAAAGAGATGGTAATTTCGGAGTATTTATACACACCAAAGACCTCCATCTCCCAAGGGCACTAGAGCAAGTGAGGGGTCATTTTTATGTTTTTCATCAAGTCCCTGTTAATATGGGAGAACTCTGTGTCTATGCTTGATGCACAACTCTCCTAAACACGAGAGTGAAGTTATACAACTTTAGAACACTTTCCCCACCAGGAGCCTCGAACCCTAGCCAGCACAGAAGCCTTCCAGCAACTGGCATAACAGGTACGCCTTTAACGCACTGCACCATGCTCAGTCCCTTAAAAGAGATGGTAATTTCGGAGTATTTATACACACCAAAACCCCCATCTCCCAAGGGCACTAGAGCAAGTGAGGGGTCATTTTTACGTTTTTCATCAAGTCCCTGTTAATATGGGAGAACTCTATGTCTATGCTTGATGCACAACTCTCCTAAACACGAGAGTGAAGTTATACAACTTTAGAACACTTTCCCACCAGGAGCCTCGAACCCTAGCCAGCACAGAAGCCTTCCAGCAACGGGCATAACAGGTACGCCTTTAACCCACTGCACCACGCTCAGACCCTTAATAGAGATGGTAATTTCGGAGTATTTATACACACCAAAGACCACCATCCCCCAAGGGCACTAGAGCAAGTGAGGGGTCATTTTTACGTTTTTCATAAAGACCCTGTTAATATGGAAGAACTCTGTGTCTATGCTTGATGCACAACTCTCCTAAACACAAGAGTGAAGTTATACAACTTTAGAACACTTTCCCACCAGGAGACTCGAACCCTAGCCAGCATAGAAGCCTTCCAGCAACTGGCATAACAGGTACGCCTTTTACCCACTGCACCACGCTCAGACCCTTAAAAGAGATGGTAATTTCGGAGTATTTATACACACCAAATACCACCATCTCCCAAGGGCACTAGAGCAAGTGAGGGGTCATTTTTACGTTTTTCATCAAGTCCCTGTTAATATGGGAGAACTCTGTGTCTATGCTTGATACACAACTCTCCTAAACACGAGAGTGAAGTTTTACAACTTTAGAACACTTTCCCACCAGGAGACTCGATCCCTAGCCAGCACAGAAGCCTTCCAGCAACTGGCATAACAGGTACGCCTTTAACCCACTGCACCACGCTCAGACCCCTAAAAGAGATGGTAATTTCGAAGTATTTATACACACCAAAGACTTCCTTCTCCCAAGGGCACTAGAGCAAGTGTGGGGTCATTTTTACGTTTTTCATCAAGTCCCTGTTAATATGGGAGAACTCTGTGTCTATGCTTGATGCACAACTCTCCTAAACACGAGAGTGAAGTTATACAACTTTAGAACACTTTCCCACCAGGAGACTCGAACCCTAGCCAGCACAGAAGCCTTCCAGCAACTGGCATAACAGGTACGCCTTTAACCCACTGCACCACGCTCAGACCCTTAAAAGAGATGGTAATTTTGGAGTATTTATTCATACCAAAGACCACCATCTCCCAAGGGCGCTAGAGCAAGTGAGGGGTCATTTTTACGTTTTTCATCAATTCCCTGTTAATATGGGAAAACTCTGTGTCTATGCTTGATGCACAGCTCTCCTAAACACGAGAGTGAAGTTATACAACTTTAGAACACTTTCCCACCAGGAGACACGAACCTTAGCCAGCACAGAAGCCTTCCAGCAACTGGCATAACAGGTACGCCTTTAACCCAGTGCACCACGCTCAGACCCTTAAAAGAGATGGAAATTTCGGAGTATTTATACACACCAAAGACCACCATCTGCCAAGGGCACTGGAGCAAGTGAGGGGTCATTTTTACGTTTTTCATCAAGTCCCTGTTAATATGGGAGAACTGTGTCTATGCTTGATGCACAACTCTCCTAAACACGAGAGTGAAGTTATACAACTTTAGAACACTTTCCCACCAGGAGACTCGAACCCTAGCCAGCACAGAAGACTTCCAGCAACTGGCATAACAGGTACGCCTTTAACCCACTGCACCACGCTCAGACCTCTAAAAGAGATGGTAATTTCGGAGTATTTATACACACCAAAGACCTCCATCTCCCAAGGGCACTAGAGCAAGTGAGGGGTCATTTTTACGTTTTTCATCAAGTCCCTGTTAATATGGGAGACCTCTGTGTCTATGCTTGATGCACAACTCTCCTAAACACGAGAGTGAAGTTATACAACTTTAGAACACTTTCCCACCAGGAGACTCGAACCCTAGCCAGCACAGAAGCCTTCCAGCAACTGGCATAACAGGTACGCCTTTAACCCACTGCACCACGCTCAGACCCTTAAAAGAGATGGTAATTTTGGAGTATTTATTCATACCAAAGACCACCATCTCCCAAGGGCGCTAGAGCAAGTGAGGGGTCATTTTTACGTTTTTCATCAATTCCCTGTTAATATGGGAAAACTCTGTGTCTATGCTTGATGCACAGCTCTCCTAAACACGAGAGTGAAGTTATACAACTTTAGAACACTTTCCCACCAGGAGACACGAACCTTAGCCAGCACAGAAGCCTTCCAGCAACTGGCATAACAGGTACGCCTTTAACCCACTGCACCACGCTCAGACCCTTAAAAGAGATGGTAATTTTGGAGTATTTATACACACCAAAGACCACCATCTGCCAAGGGCACTGGAGCAAGTGAGGGGTCATTTTTACGTTTTTCATCAAGTCCCTGTTAATATGGGAGAACTGTGTCTATGCTTGATGCACAACTCTCCTAAACACGAGAGTGAAGTTATACAACTTTAGAACACTTTCCCACCAGGAGACTCGAACCCTAGCCAGCACAGAAGACTTCCAGCAACTGGCATAACAGGTACGCCTTTAACCCACTGCACCACGCTCAGACCTCTAAAAGAGATGGTAATTTCGGAGTATTTATACACACCAAAGACCTCCATCTCCCAAGGGCACTAGAGCAAGTGAGGGGTCATTTTTACGTTTTTCATCAAGTCCCTGTTAATATGGGAGACCTCTGTGTCTACGCTTGATGCACAACTCTCCTAAACACGAGAGTGAAGTTATACAACTTTAGAACACTTTCCCACCAGGAGCCTCGAACCCTAGCCAGCACAGAAGCCTTCCAGCAACTGGCATAACAGGTACGCCTTTAACCCACTGCACCATGCTCAGACCCTTAATAGAGATGGTAATTTCGGAGTATTTATTCACACCAAAGACCACCATCCCCCAAGGGCACTAGAGCAAGTGAGGGGTCATTTTAACGTTTTTCATAAAGACCCTGTTAATATGGAAGAACTCTGTGTCTATGCTTGATGCACAACTCTCCTAAACACGAGAGTGAAGTTATACAACTTTAGAACACTTTCCCACCAGGAGACACGAACCCTAGCCAGCACAGAAGCCTTCCAGCAACTGGCATAACAGGTACGCCTTTAACCCACTGCACCACGCTCAGACCTCTAAAAGAGAAGGTAATTTCGGAGTATTTATACACACCAAAGACCTCCATCTCCCAAGGGCACTAGAGCAAGTGAGGGGTCATTTTTACGTTTTTCATCAAGTCCCTGTTAATATGGGAGACCTCTGTGTCTATGCTTGCTGCACAACTCTCCTAAACACGAGAGTGAAGTTATACAACTTTAGAACACTTTCCCACCAGGAGCCTCGAACCCTAGCCAGCACAGAAGCCTTCCAGCAACTGGCATAACAGGTACGCCTTTAACCCACTGCACCACGCTCAGACCCTTAATAGATATGGTAATTTCGGAGTATTTATACACACCAAAGTTCACCATCTGCCAAGGGCACTAGAGCAAGTTAGGGGTCATTTTTACGTTTTTCATCACGTCCCTGTTAATATGGGAGATCTCTGTGTCTATGCTTGATGCACAACTCTCCTAAACACGAGAGTAAAGTTATACAACTTTAGAACACTTTCCCACCAGGAGACACGAACCTTAGCCAGCACAGAAGCCTTCCAGCAACTGGCATAACAGGTATGCCTTTAACCCACTGCACCACGCTCAGACCCTTAAAAGAGATGGAAATTTCGGAGTATTTAAACACACCAAAGACCACCATCTGCCAAGGGCACTGGAGCAAGTGAGGGGTCATTTTTACGTTTTTCATCAAGTCCCTGTTAATATGGGAGAACTGTGTCTATGCTTGATGCACAACTCTCCTAAACACGAGAGTGAAGTTATACAACTTTAGAACACTTTCCCACCAGGAGACTCGAACCCTAGCCAGCACAGAAGACTTCCAGCAACTGGCATAACAGGTATGCCTTTAACCCACTGCACCACGCTTAGACCTCTAAAAGAGATGGTAATTTCGGAGTATTTATACACACCAAAGACCTCCATCTCCCAAGGGCACTAGAGCAAGTGAGGGGTCATTTTTACGTTTTTCATCAAGTCCCTGTTAATATGGGAGACCTCTGTGTCTACGCTTGATGCACAACTCTCCTAAACACGAGAGTGAAGTTATACAACTTTAGAACACTTTCCCACCAGGAGCCTCGAACCCTAGCCAGCACAGAAGCCTTCCAGCAACTGGCATAACAGGTACGCCTTTAACCCACTGCACCACGCTCAGACCCTTAATAGAGATGGTAATTTCGGAGTATTTATACACACACCAAAGACCACCATCTCCCAAGGGCACTAGAGCAAGTGAGGGGTCATTTATACGTTTTTCATCAAGTCCCTGTTAATATAGGAGAACTCTGTGTCTATGCTTGATGCACAACTCTCCTAAACACGAGAGTGAAGTTATACAACTTTAGAACACTTTCCCACCAGGAGACTCGAACCCTAGCCAGCACAGAAGACTTCCAGCAACTAGCATAACAGGTACGCCTTTAACCCACTGCACCACGCTCAGACCTCTAAAAGAGAAGGTAATTTCGGAGTATTTATACACACCAAAGACCTCCATCTCCCAAGGGCACTAGAGCAAGTGAGGGGTCATTTTTACGTTTTTCATCAAGTCCCTGTTAATATGGGAGACCTCTGTGTCTATGCTTGCTGCACAACTCTCCTAAACACGAGAGTGAAGTTATACAACTTTAGAACACTTTCCCACCAGGAGCCTCGAACCCTAGCCAGCACAGAAGCCTTCCAGCAACTGGCATAACAGGTATGCCTTTAACCCACTGCACCACGCTCAGACCCTTAATAGAGATGGTAATTTCGGAGTATTTATACACACCAAAGACCACCATCCCCCAAGGGCACTAGAGCAAGTGAGGGGTCATTTTTACGTTTTTCATAAAGACCCTCTTAATTAATATGGAAGAACTCTGTGCCTATGCTTGATGCACAACTCTCCTAAACACGAGAGTGAAGTTATACAACGTTAGAACACTTTCCCACCAGGAGACTCGAACCCTAGCCAGCACAGAAGCCTTCCAGCAACTGGCATAACAGGTGCGCCTTTAACCCACTGCACCACGCTCAGACCTCTAAAAGAGATGGTAATTTCGGAGTATTTATACACACCAAAGACCTCCATCTCCCAAGGGCACTAGAGCAAGTGAGGGGTCATTTTTATGTTTTTCATCAAGTCCCTGTTAATATGGGAGAACTCTGTGTCTATGCTTGATGCACAACTCTCCTAAACACGAGAGTGAAGTTATACAACTTTAGAACACTTTCCCCACCAGGAGCCTCGAACCCTAGCCAGCACAGAAGCCTTCCAGCAACTGGCATAACAGGTACGCCTTTAACGCACTGCACCATGCTCAGTCCCTTAAAAGAGATGGTAATTTCGGAGTATTTATACACACCAAAACCCCCATCTCCCAAGGGCACTAGAGCAAGTGAGGGGTCATTTTTACGTTTTTCATCAAGTCCCTGTTAATATGGGAGAACTCTATGTCTATGCTTGATGCACAACTCTCCTAAACACGAGAGTGAAGTTATACAACTTTAGAACACTTTCCCACCAGGAGCCTCGAACCCTAGCCAGCACAGAAGCCTTCCAGCAACGGGCATAACAGGTACGCCTTTAACCCACTGCACCACGCTCAGACCCTTAATAGAGATGGTAATTTCGGAGTATTTATACACACCAAAGACCACCATCCCCCAAGGGCACTAGAGCAAGTGAGGGGTCATTTTTACGTTTTTCATAAAGACCCTGTTAATATGGAAGAACTCTGTGTCTATGCTTGACGCACAACTCTCCTAAACACGAGAGTGAAGTTATACAACTTTAGAACACTTTCCCACCAGGAGACTCGAACCTTAGCCAGCATAGAAGCCTTCCAGCAACTGGCATAACAGGTACGCCTTTAACCCACTGCACCATGCTCAGACCCTTAAAAGAGATGGTAATTTCGGAGTATTTATACACACCAAAGACCACCATCTCCCAAGGGCATTAGAGCAAGTTAGGGGTCATTTTTACGTTTTTCATCAAGTTCTGTTAATATGAGAGATCTCTGTGTCTATGCTTGATACACAACTCTCCTAAACACGAGAGTAAAGTTATACAACTTTAGAACACTTTCCCACCAGGAGACACGAACCTTAGCCAGCACAGAAGCCTTCCAGCAACTGGCATAACAGGTATGCCTTTAACCCACTGCACCACGCTCAGACCCTTAAAAGAGATGGAAATTTCGGAGTATTTATACACACCAAAGACCACCATCTGCCAAGGGCACTGGAGGAAGTGAGGGGTCATTTTTACGTTTTTCATCAAGTCCCTGTTAATATGGGAGAACTGTGTCTATGCTTGATGCACAACTCTCCTAAACACGAGAGTGAAGTTATACAACTTTAGAACACTTTCCCACCAGGAGACTCGAACCCTAGCCAGCACAGAAGACTTCTGTTGTAATCCACAAGTTAGTAGGAATTATTAGCTAGAGGATCATTACTACAACACTTAACGAATGATGATTGGAAGTACATGTAAGTAGACAGACTATGGATCACATATCTAAGAAAGGTCAATGGATTAAGACCGAAGCTGTTTAGCCAAATGATTAATTCCTGGAAAGAGGAATTATTCTTCGTCAGGCTTCTAGGAACAAGATTTCCTCTCTAGGGATAAGGTGAATCGGATTATACCTTCCTTGAGAGGTGGGGTGAAATGGTTGAGGTAGATGGCTGACTGGAGTCAGTCTGGTTGTGGAAGTGGAACTAGCAAGTCCTCGGAGGGCTCCGGTTGTGGCAGCAGCGAAGTGTAGCAGACAGCTATGCGAGAGCCTGTTGTGATCTTAGTGACCAAGTTAAGTCTGCAGTATGTGAGTATTGAATGTAAGACTAACCGGGTGTGGAGCGTTGTAGTAATCATTCCGTATTAGGGACTTAGGCGGAAGTTACGAGTGTGGGTGGTGATCGCGGAGGTCAAGTGGTCTATGGGTATTGGAAGTGTATTGACCTAATAGAGTATGTTAATTAATATAGTATTATTTGTCAGAGTCTATTCTTTGTAATTAAATGACAAAATCCGACGGCCTTTAAATACCTTCCGTATGTTCATTCATTGTGTTCCAGTACAAACCTAGTGGTACGCCTCAAGGGTCTGGTGTGTGTAGGAGTACACGGTGGTAGTAACGGTTGCTGAGGCAAGGTGTTATGTGTTGTGTAATCGCTGTGTTCGGAATGAACCGGGGTTCAGCGTCACGACATATTTGGTGGCAGCGCAAACAGGTTTGGAACACTTTGAGAGATGAAGGAAGTGTGTTACTGGTTTAGTTGGTGAGGGAATGTTCGGGAATTGGTAGACGTCGGGTTGTGTTCAGAACGGTGGATATTGGAGTGAGGAAGGGAAGCTGTGTGGGCCAGTGAGTGGCCATAGTGGGGTGTGGGGCCAAGGTGTGTGGCCAAGTGGAGTGGCCACGTTGTGCGGCAGGGAAAGGTCCCCTAAGGGGTGGAAACAGTAGTGTGGATAACTGATAAGTGACGTTGTTAATGGAGGCTTAAAATTATAAGTGATTCTAGTGAGATTAAGGGAATAAGGCCAAGTAAGGTTACTGTACGGTAAAGCGTCAAGCTGGTTCATACACGAGCACATAAGGGGCGAGTAGCCATGACGGGTACGGGTAGTAATAGGGGCGCCAGTGGCCAGGCCACGAGTAATGTCGGTCAGGGTGAGAGTGGTGATAACACGGCGGCGTTGCTTACGGCGCAGGCGGCAGCGTCAGAGACAATTGGGCAGGTTGCACAGTGGTTGAAAAATGTGTTGAGCACGCATGAGACGACTAACGCAGGACCTAAGGTATATGGAGACATACCCACGTTTTGGGGCGCCAAACGGGATTTGAAAGGTCAGTTACTGACGGATATTAGAACATTTTTCTTTGCTCTAGAGAAGGCGACTAGTGTGGGGTCATGGTCGGATCAGGCAAAGATTGAATTGGCATATTCCAAGGTGAAAGGGGAAGCAAAGACCCTGCTCAACTCGGCGGAAATTAGAGAAATAAATAGTTATAGCGAGTTTAAGCAGGAACTGATAGATCATTACGATGTGCAGCACGATGCAGTAGAACTAAAGGCTCAGTTAGCTGCACTTAAACGAGAACCAGGGGAACAATTAAGGGCGTTTGGCCATAGAATAAGACTCTTGGGTGATGTGATTGAGCGGACGGAAACGCAGTTCACGGGGGTAGTAAGAGATTCTATGCAACGGAGTGTTTTTTTCGGTGCATTACCGCGGGAAAGTGCGTTACACTGCAGGGAAGCTAAGTCTTTTAAGGAAGCGGTGAAACATGCAGTGTTTTGGGCGGAGAATAGCCCGACACATAAACTGACAGAGGATGACATTTTCAAAGAAGTGTCCCCTAAGGAACAGGCAAATCTTGCAGACACGCAAGAGAGACAGGCTCAGCTCTGGGCCCCAGTAGCTCAGCCAGTGGAGGATGGACCCGCGGCGGGGGTCACACATTCCAAGGGCAAGGGGCGAGGTGCTCCTCGACGTAACAATAATAAGGGCTGGGAGCCAAGGGTGTTCCAGGGACACAATACGAGTGGGGTGTCGTGGGGACCCCATCAGGGTACTCGTGGGCAGCGAGGAGGCTATAATCAAGGGGCACGTGGAGGCAGGTTCACTCCTGCTCCACCATGATACTCGCCTGCTCAGGGAGCAACAGGAATGTACCACCAGAACCAGGGTACCGGTAGAGGGTATCCCCGGGGAACGGGGTACACTGCAGGTAAACACGAGCCAGAACGACCTAAGCAGACCAAAGTGTGTAAGCTGTGTGGTGACGGTAGTCACTTGGCCTGGCAGTGTAAGCTTTTTGTTCCGCCTAATTACCCAGTGTGTACAGTAGGGGGTGGCGGACAGTGGTTGTGTACCGTCGGGTCGGGTCATCCCATAAAGGTGCATTTACGGTTAAAGGGCACTATCTATACAGCCTTGGTGGACACCGGTGCTTCCGTGTCCATCATGAGTCGTAGCGTGTTAGGATCAGACGTCAGGCTGATACCTAACAACAGGAGATTAACGGCGGTGGGGGATAATGCGTTGCGGGTGTTGGGTGAGACAACTGTGGATTTCCAGCTAGAAGATAGATGGTTTAAACATAGTTTTGTAGTAATACAGGATATAGGGCTGAAACATACCAACATTATCTTGGGAATTGATTTCCTCGAAAAATACTCATGTACCATAGCGTTCAGCGCAAGGGGGAATAAATTGGTATGTGGGGGTCAAGCGGTAGACGTTAACAAGGTGAGGAGTAGAGAAGGAGTAGCAGTAGTGAGGGGTAACTGTGGTAACTCGGCTGGGGACCAGAATATACAGTGGGCAGTCACGGTACCCAAGGATGTCACCATTCCGGGAGAAGCGTCCTTAGTGATTAAAATGGCATGTAAAGCCAAGGGAGTAGACGTTGTGCAAATTGGGCCATTGGATAATCCAGCAGGGTTGGTGATAATGGAGACTATTGAAGACATAAATGAAGGGGTAATTCGTTTGAGGGTTTTTAATCCCTCTCGGTGGCCAGTCACCTTGAGTAGGCATACACAGGTAGCGTGGGGGCACCCTGTGGAGGAGATTATTGCAGCCATGTCAGTAAGTCAGAGTGAGGGCGATGAGGATAGAATGGATAAATTAATGGGAATAGTGGATAGGATGTCCATGGAAAGGGAGGTTAAGGAAGCCTTAAGGGGCTTAGTCAGGGAGTTCCCGGATGTTTTTGCGTTGAGAGGGGAACCCCCAGGGTGCATTACTCAAGGAGCACATAGAATTGACGTAGAGGGCGCACATCCAGTATATACGAGAGCATATAGCATACCAGTGGCACACCAGAGGGAGGTGAAAGAGGAGATAAGCCAGCTAAGGGAGCATGATATCATTGAACCATCCAGTTCACCGTGGCACAGCCCTCTCGTAGTAGTCAGGAAAAAGAATGGGGGAGTGAGGTTATGCGTAGATTTCCGCAGAATAAACAAGCTGACGAAAGACGAAGCATACCCATTACCTAACATACAGGACACATTGACACACTTGAAGGGTACACAATATTTTACCACATTAGACCTACTCAGTGGGTATCACCAGATACCGCTGGAGGAAGAGTCGAGGGAAATCACAGCGTTTAGTGCGTGCAACGAGCTCTGGCAATATAAACGACTTCCTTTCGGGTTGAAGTCAGCACCTGCTGTGTTCAGTAGGCTAATGATGAGTGTATTATCGGGGTTGATAGGTCCCACAGCGTTGCTGTACCTCGATGACGTAATCGTGCTGGGAAAGTCATTAGAGGAGCACATGCATAATTTGAGGAAACTCTTGCTAAGGTTGAGGTCACACAACCTCAAAGTGAATTTCGAAAAATGCAGTTTTTTTGGAGAATCGGTAACATTCCTGGGTCATACAGTGGGCCGGATGGGTATCAGTCCATTGCCAGATAAAACCAGGGATATTCAAGAGTTCCCAGTTCCACAGAACAAGAGAGAGTGCAAATCTTTCCTGGGGTTGGTTAGCTATTATCGGCGATTTATTAAAGATTTTTCAAAAATTGCAAGACCATTACATCAGATCAGTGGACTTGCAGAGTTCGTGTGGGGGAAGGAACAACAGCAGGCGTTCCAGGTACTGAGGGCTGCTGTCAGCTCTCGCAGTATCTTGGCGCACCCAGATTTTAGCAAACCGTTTCTGGTGTATGCGGATGCTTCTGGCGCAGCGATAGGTGGTGTGGTAGCTCAGGTGGATGAGCGAGGACGGGAGCGTCCCATTGCATTTTGTTCACGAGTACTATGTCCTGCAGAGAGGAACTATAGTACGATTGAGAGGGAAGCGCTAGCGATCACATTCATATTACAACGAAACCGGTACATCTTGCTTGGACATGAAATTTGGCTCAGAAGCGATCACAAACCCCTTAAGTATGTGTTCGAGTCCAAGGAGCCTTGTCAGCGGCTGGCACGGTGGGTTACCTCGCTCTCAGAGTTTAACATTACAAACTTTGAACATGTACCAGGGAAAAGCAATGTGGTCGCTGACGCGTTGTCAAGGTGTCACAATGTAGCAGTGGTGAGTGAAAGGGGGGAGGAAGATGTGTCGTGGAATGTGAGGGAGTTGATACGGAGTCAGGAAGGTCACCCCCTGTGGGGGGAGGTAAGGAAGTTTTTGAGGGGTCAGCGTGCGGAGTTGAGGAAGTCACTTCCAGCCCCAGTGGATGAGTTTGTGGTTGAAGATGAGGTGTTGTATCATCTTGGTAGGGTTTCGGGTATACGGTCTGAACCAGTATACCAGGCAGTCTTGACACCGGAGTTCCAGAGGACTGCAATGTATCTGTGTCATAACATCCCAGCAGCAGGCCATGGAGGGGAGTCCAAGACGTTGCAGAGGGCACGTCAAAGGTTCTATTGGCCATCCATGGGTAAAGATATCAAGGTCTATGTAGCCTCTTGTGACAGTTGTCTGAGGTACAAGGCACATAGGTTGGGGGCGGAACCTTTGCGTAGGTGGCCGGAGGTGAGTACTCCATTCGAGAGAGTACACATAGATCTCATTGGGGCGCTACCACAAGCTCATTCAGGGGCGAGGTACATATTTGTAGCAGTGGATGCACTCACACGGTTCACTGTGGTGAGTGCACTCCGTTCTAAGTCGGCAGAGGATGTGACCCAGGCCATGGTGGAAAGTGTGTTAACCAGGTTTGGGGCTCCTCAACAAGTTGTGTCAGACCAAGAGTCAGAGTTTATCAATCAAGTATTTCAAAGCATCGCGAGTGTGTATCAATTCAAACATACTCCAGTGCTGGCATATCGACCATCGGCGAATGGTTTGGTTGAAAGACACAATGCTGAAGTAATCAGTATTCTGCGGCATTTGGCTGCTGATGATGTGCTTGCATGGGATCAGAGTTTGTCGATGGTGGAGTCGGCGCTCAACACGGCGTTCAATAGGTCGGTGGGAGAAACCCCGCATTTTTTGTTGCATGGGTTCGATCCCCGACTTCCGTTCACGACGTTCACAAGCAAGCAACCGCCATGCTATGCGTTAGACTTCAAAAGTGTTGTCTGTAGGCGAGCAACCAAGGCATTTGACTTGGTGAAACTACATTTAAGAAAGTCGACAGAGGTAGCAGAGGCATATTATAATGCGCGGAACAAGGTCCAAGCAAAGGTGATCAATGAAGGTGATAGGGTATTCGTGAAGCAGATGCACGCTCAGGCAGAAGGTAAGTTGGCACCCAAGTTTGTGGGGCCATGTCGGGTAATTAGCAAAAAGAATGCAGAAGTGAAGGTTAAGGTGCTAAACACAGGGCACGTGTTCTCCTGTCACCCAGACCGCGTCTATACACTGACCGGTCAGGCAAGTGAGGAGCCATACCCTACGGGGAGTGTGCCAGGGGAGAGCACACCAGCGGCTGAGAACATAGGTAGGGGTACGAGGAGTTGGCAATCAAGGGTAGATAACACAGAGCAGCCTTCGCAGGACCGAGGACAAGGTCCACAGGCGACGGTGACACATCGCTATCCGACCCGCTCTCGTGGGGTCATGAACACAGAAGGAGCATAGTATGTACTGTAGAGTAGTGCATGGCCATAGTAGTTTTTGTAGAGTGTGGGGTAGTGTGTAGAGTGTGGGGTAGTGTGTAGAGTGTGGTGTTGAGTGGTGCATGGGCATGGTAGTTTTTGTAGAGTGTGGGGTAGTGTGTAGAGTGTGGTGTGTAGTGGTGCATGGGCATGGTAGTTTTGTAGAGTGTGGGGTAGTGTGTAGAGTGTGGTGTAGAGTAGCATGTGTAGTGGGTGGTGTAGTGTTGTGGCGTTTGGACGCCTGGTATGGAGTGTGGTGTTATAATGAGGTCATCAGTGGTTGGGTTGACCAGAGGTGATGGTGTGTCGGAGTGGGTAAGTCTTATGGATAAGATTATAATGTAGAATTTCAAAATTTCAGGTGTTGGTGGTTGCAGTGGACGAGCGAAGTAGATATACTAATTTCTTATTAAGTTGTTACAGGAATCTCGCTAGAGGCGAGCCAGTGGCAGTATGATGTTTTAGTGACATAAGTGTGAAATTATTTTAATGAGGTATTTATTGTGATAATGTATGTGTATGTATATACTGTATATTACCTCATCGGCACCATTACTGAGTGTTAGGCTTGAGAAGGTCCCCCGGGATCATGTCACAGAGCTTCAGGTAGAGTAGAAGGGAAGCTATGAGGCTACACTCAGTTATTCTAGAAAAAAAAGGGGGGTGGAAGTGAAGCCAACGTGACGTTATAGGCGAAATTCGCCCCCTGACATCAAAGCAGGGATAAGGGCCAGCTGCAATGGTTTTGCAGCTGCGCTCAGGCTATATACGGGGAGAGAGTAAGGAGCCGAGGGGGTTATGTAATAATGGGATCGAGCCAGGGGGCTCCGAGGGAATATTTTGCAGGTACAGCGGTCGGGAAGGTGTGAATACAGGTGGACACACTCTGGGCGGATGGGCCTAGACCAGAGAGCTGTGAGGTATCTACAGCGTTCTGGGATTGGTGCCCTGGAACGAGACGTCAGCACAGACCCGAGGGAACATGACCCTGGGGTAGGAATCTCCGTTGCTCTGGAGGCCAGGATCACGTTAGCTCAGAGCAACGATGGGACATTGACAACATTCACCAGGCTGGACAGCCTGGGTTTTGTCTGGGTCATGGAGGATCTATGACCTAGCAACCATGGGACACGAAGACAAGAGAGGTGATGCTGCCAATTGTGGAGGAGGCCAGTGAAACATTGTGTGATCATTGTAAGCCTTATGTCAACGGGCAAGATGTTAAATTATTATTAACTTATTACTAAGGATGAAGAACCTTATATATATGTGTTTTGTATATATTAATGACTAGTGTCATTTCTGTTTAAGTGCCAGCATTCTGGTCCATGTAATTTTATGGTTATGTTTGTATGTAATTATATGTCAGCAGTTTAGGTATAGGTGCATGGTTGGAGATGGGAAAAATTATTACAGAGTATTTTACCTGTGCTATGATGTGAATATAATGTATATGTTGGTTAAGTGTTGTGAGTCATGTCGGGGAAAATTTTAATTTATTTCATCGTGTGTATGATGAACTTATTGGATGATTTTTTAGTTGTACACATATGGTGGGTGCATCCTCCAGGTCCTTACACTAATGGAACCATTGCAATGATGCATATGGGGACATATGCGTGTTTAAGGAGGGGAGTGGTGTTGTAATCCACAAGTTAGTAGGAATTATTAGCTAGAGGATCATTACTACAACACTTAACGAATGATGATTGGAAGTACATGTAAGTAGACAGACTATGGATAACATATCTAAGAAAGGTCAATGGATTAAGACCGAAGCTGTTTAGCCAAATGATTAATTCCTGGAAAGAGGAATTATTCTTCGTCAGGCTTCTAGGAACAAGATTACCTCTCTAGGGATAAGGTTAATCGGATTATACCTTCCTTGAGAGGTGGGGTGAAATGGTTGAGGTAGATGGCTGACTGGAGTCAGTCTGGTTGTGGAAGTGGAACTAGCAAGTCCTCGGAGGGCTCCGGTTGTGGCAGCAGCGAAGTGTAGCAGACAGCTATGCGAGAGCCTGTTGTGATCTTAGTGACCAAGTTAAGTCTGCAGTATGTGAGTATTGAATGTAAGACTAACCGGGTGTGGAGCGTTGTAGTAATCATTCCGTATTAGGGACAGGCGGAAGTTACGAGTGTGGGTGGTGATCGCGGAGGTCAAGTGGTCTATGGGTATTGGAAGTGTATTGACCTAATAGAGTATGTTAATTAATATAGTATTATTTGTCAGAGTCTATTCTTTGTAATTAAATGACAAAATCCGACGGCCTTTAAATACCTTCCGTATGTTCATTCATTGTGTTCCAGTACAAACCTAGTGGTACGCCTCAAGGGTCTGGTGTGTGTAGGAGTACACGGTGGTAGTAACGGTTGCTGAGGCAAGGTGATATGTGTTGTGTAATCGCTGTGTTTGGAATGAACCGGGGTTCAGCGTCACGACACTTCCAGCAACTGGCATAACAGGTACGCCTTTAACCCACTGCACCACGCTCAGACCTCTAAAAGAGATGGTAATTTCGGAGTATTTATACACACCAAAGACCTCCATCTCCCAAGGGCACTAGAGCAAGTGAGGGGTCATTTTTACGTTTTTCATCAAGTCCCTGTTAATATGGGAGACCTCTGTGTCTACGCTTGATGCACAACTCTCCTAAACACGAGAGTGAAGTTATACAACTTTAGAACACTTTCCCACCAGGAGACACGAACCCTAGCCAGCACAGAAGCCTTCCAGCAACTGGCATAACAGGTACGCCTTTAACCCACTGCTCCACGCTCAGACCCTTAAAAGAGATGGTAATTTCGGAGTATTTATACACACCAAAGACCACCATCACCCAAGGGCACTAGAGCAAGTGAGGGGTCATTTATACGTTTTTCATCAAGTCCCTGTTAATATAGGAGAACTCTGTGTCTATGCTTGATGCACAACTCTCCTAAACACGAGAGTGAAGTTATACAACTTTAGAACACTTTCCCACCAGGAGACTCGAACCCTAGCCAGCACAGAAGACTTCCAGCAACTAGCATAACTGGTACGCCTTTAACCCACTGCACCACGCTCAGACCTCTAAAAGAGAAGGTAATTTCGGAGTATTTATACACACCAAAGACCTTCATCTCCCAAGGGCACTAGAGCAAGCGAGGGGTCATTTTTACGTTTTTCATCAAGTCCCTGTTAATATGGGAGACCTCTGTGTCTATGCTTGCTGCACAACTCTCCTAAACACGAGAGTGAAGTTATACAACTTTTGAACACTTTCGCACCAGGAGCCTCGAACCCTAGCCAGCACAGAAGCCTTCCAGCAACTGGCATAACAGGTACGCCTTTAACCCACTGCACCACGCTCAGACCCTTAATAGAGATGGTAATTTCGGAGTATTTATACACACCAAAGACCACCATCCCCCAAGGGCACTAGAGCAAGTGAGGGGTTATTTTTACGTTTTTCATAAAGACCCTGTTAATTAATATGGAAGAACTCTGTGTCTATGCTTGATGCACAACTCTCCTAAACACGAGAGTGAAGTTATACAACGTTAGAACACTTTCCTACCAGGAAACTCGAACCCTAGCCAGCACAGAAGCCTTCCAGCAACTGGCATAACAGATACGCCTTTAACCCACTGCACCACGCTCAGACCTCTAAAAGAGATGGTAATTTCGGAGTATTTATACACACCAAAGACCTCCATCTCCCAAGGGCACTAGAGCAAGTGAGGGGTCATTTTTACGTTTTTCATCAAGTCCCTGTTAATATGGGAGAACTCTGTGTCTATGCTTGATGCACAACTCTCCTAAACACGAGAGTGAAGTTATACAACTTTAGAACACTTTCCCCACCAGGAGCCTCGAACCCTAGCCAGCACAGAAGCCTTCCAGCAACGGGCATAACAGGTACGCCTTTAACCCACTGCACCACGCTCAGACCCTTAATAGAGATGGTAATTTCGGAGTATTTATACACACCAAAGACCACCATCCCCCAAGGGCACTAGAGCAAGTGAGGGGTCATTTTTACGTTTTTCATAAAGACCCTGTTAATATGGAAGAACTCTGTGTCTATGCTTGATGCACAACTCTCCTAAACACGAGAGTGAAGTTATACAACTTTAGAACACTTTCCCACCAGGAGACTCGAACCTTAGCCAGCATAGAAGCCTTCCAGCAACTGGCATAACAGGTACGCCTTTAACCCACTGCACCATGCTCAGACCCTTAAAAGAGATGGAAATTTCAGAGTATTTATACACACCAAAGACCACCATCTGCCAAGGGCACTGGAGCAAGTGAGGGGTCATTTTTTTCGTTTTTCATCAAGTCCCTGTTAATATGGGAGAACTGTGTCTATGCTTGATGCACAACTCTCCTAAACACGAGAGTGAAGTTATACAACTTTAGAACACTTTCCCACCAGGAGACTCGAACCCTAGCCAGCACAGAAGACTTCCAGCAACTGGCATAACAGGTACGCCTTTAACCCACTGCACCACGCTCAGACCTCTAAAAGAGATGGTAATTTCGGAGTATTTATACACACCAAAGACCTCCATCTCCCAAGGGCACTAGAGCAAGTGAGGGGTCATTTTTACGTTTTTCATCAAGTCCCTGTTAATATGGGAGACCTCTGTGTCTACGCTTGATGCACAACTCTCCTAAACACGAGAGTGAAGTTATACAACTTTAGAACACTTTCCCACCAGGAGACTCGAACCCTAGCCAGCACAGAAGACTTCCAGCAACTGGCATAACAGGTACGCCTTTAACCCACTGCACCACGCTCAGACCTCTAAAAGAGAAGGTAATTTCGGAGTATTTATACACACCAAAGACCTCCATCTCCCAAGGGCACTAGAGCAAGTGAGGGGTCATTTTTACGTTTTTCATCAAGTCCCTGTTAATATGGGAGACCTCTGTGTCTATGCTTGATGCACAACTCTCCTAAACACGAGAGTGAAGTTATACAACTTTAGAACACTTTCCCACCAGGAGCCTCGAACCCTAGCCAGCACAGAAGCCTTCCAGCAACTGGCATAACAGGTACGCCTGTAACCCACTGCACCACGCTCAGACCCTTAATAGAGATGGTAATTTCGGAGTATTTATACACACCAAAGACCACCATCTCCCAAGGGCACTAGAGCAAGTGAGGGGTCATTTTTACGTTTTTCATAAAGACCCTGTTAATATGGAAGAACTCTGTGTCTATGCTTGATGCACAACTCTCCTAAACACGAGAGTGAAGTTATACAACTTTAGAACACTTTCCCACCAGGAGACTCGAACCTTAGCCAGCATAGAAGCCTTCCAGCAACTGGCATAACAGGTACGCCTTTAACCCACTGCACCACTGCTCAGACCCTTAAAAGAGATGGTAATTTCGGAGTATTTATACACACCAAAGACCACCATCTCCCAAGGGCACTAGAGCAAGTTAGGGGTCATTTTTACGTTTTTCATCAAGTCCCTGTTAATATGGGAGAATCTCTGTGTCTATGCTTGATGCACAACTCTCCTAAACACGAGAGTGAAGTTATACAACTTTAGAACACTTTCCCACCAGGAGACTCGAACCCTAGCCAGCACAGAAGCCTTCCAGCAACTGGCATAACAGGTACGCCTTTAACCCACTGCACCACGCTCAGACCTCTAAAAGAGATGGTAATTTCGGAGTATTTATACACACCAAAGACCTCCATCTCCCAAGGGCACTAGAGCAAGTGAGGGGTCATTTTTACGTTTTTCATAAAGTCCCTGTTAATATGGGAGACCTCTGTGTCTATGCTTGATGCACAACTCTCCTAAACACGAGAGTGAAGTTATACAACTTTAGAACACTTTCCCACCAGGAGACACGAACCCTAGCCAGCACAGAAGCCTTCCAGCAACTGGCATAACAGGTACGCCTTTAACCCACTGCTCCACGCTCAGACCCTTAAAAGAGATGGTAATTTCGGAGTATTTATACACACCAAAGACCACCATCTCCCAAGGGCACTAGAGCAAGTGGGGGTCATTTATACGTTTTTCATCAAGTCCCTGTTAATATAGGAGAACTCTGTGTCTATGCTTGATGCACAACTCTCCTAAACACGAGAGTGAAGTTATACAACTTTAGAACACTTTCCCACCAGGAGACTCGAACCCTAGCCAGCACAGAAGCCTTCCAGCAACTAGGCATAACAGGTACGCCTTTAACCCACTGCACCACGCTCAGACCTCTAAAAGAGATGGTAATTTCGGAGTATTTATACACACCAAAGACCTCCATCTCCCAAGGGCACTAGAGCAAGTGAGGGGTCATTTTTACGTTTTTCATCAAGTCCCTGTTAATATGGGAGACCTCTGTGTCTATGCTTGCTGCACAACTCTCCTAAACACGAGAGTGAAGTTATACAACTTTAGAACACTTTCGCACCAGGAGCCTCGAACCCTAGCCAGCACAGAAGCCTTCCAGCAACTGGCATAACAGGTACGCCTTTAACCCACTGCACCACGCTCAGACCCTTAATAGAGATGGTAATTTCGGAGTATTTATACACACCAAAGACCACCATCCCCCAAGGGCACTAGAGCAAGTGAGGGGTCATTTTTACGTTTTTCATAAAGACCCTGTTAATATGGAAGAACTCTGTGTCTATGCTTGATGCACAACTCTCCTAAACACGAGAGTGAAGTTATACAACTTTAGAACACTTTCCCACCAGGAGACTCGAACCCTAGCCAGCACAGAAGCCTTCCAGCAACTGGCATAACAGGTACGCCTTTAACCCACTGCACCACGCTCAGACCTCTAAAAGAGATGGTAATTTCGGAGTATTTATACACACCAAAGACCTCCATCTCCCAAGGGCACTAGAGCAAGTGAGGGGTCATTTTTACGTTTTTCATCAAGTCCCTGTTAATATGGGAGAACTCTGTGTCTATGCTTGATGCACAACTCTCCTAAACACGAGAGTGAAGTTATACAACTTTAGAACACTTTCCCCACCAGGAGCCTCGAACCCTAGCCAGCACAGAAGCCTTCCAGCAACGGGCATAACAGGTACGCCTTTAACCCACTGCACCACGCTCAGACCCTTAATAGAGATGGTAATTTCGGAGTATTTATACACACCAAAGACCACCATCCCCCAAGGGCACTAGAGCAAGTGAGGGGTCATTTTTACGTTTTTCATAAAGACCCTGTTAATATGGAAGAACTCTGTGTCTATGCTTGATGCACAACTCTCCTAAACACGAGAGTGAAGTTATACAACTTTAGAACACTTTCCCACCAGGAGACTCGAACCCTAGCCAGCATAGAAGCCTTCCAGCAACTGGCATAACAGGTACGCCTTTAACCCACTGCACCATGCTCAGACCCTTAAAAGAGATGGTAATTTCGGAGTATTTATACACACCAAAGACCACCATCTCCCAAGGGCACTAGAGCAAGTGAGGGGTCATTTTTACGTTTTTCATCAAGTCCCTGTTAATATGGGAGAACTCTGTGTCTATGCTTGATGCACAACTCTCCTAAACACGAGAGTGAAGTTATACAACTTTAGAACACTTTCCCACCAGGAGACTCGAACCCTAGCCAGCACAGAAGCCTTCCAGCAACTGGCATAACAGGTACGCCTTTAACCCACTGCACCACGCTCAGACCCTTAATAGAGATGGTAATTTCGGAGTATTTATACACACCAAAGACCACCATCTCCCAAGGGCACTAGAGCAAGTGAGGGGTCATTTTTACGTTTTTCATAAAGTACCCTGTTAATATGGAAGAACTCTGTGTCTATGCTTGATGCACAACTCTCCTAAACACGAGAGTGAAGTTATACACCTTTAGAACACTTTCCCACCAGGTGACTCGAACCCTAGCCAGCACAGAAGCCTTCCAGCAACTGGCATAACAGGTACGCCTTTAACCCACTGCACCACGCTCAGACCCCTAAAAGAGACGGTAATTTCGGAGTATTTATACACACCAAAGACCACCATCTCCCAAGGGCACTAGAGCAAGTGAGGGGTCATTTTTACGTTTTTCATCAAGTCCCTGTTAATATGGGAGAACTCTGTGTCTATGCTTGATGCACAACTCTCCTAAACACGAGAGTGAAGTTATACAACTTTAGAACACTTTCCCACCAGGAGACTCGAACCCTAGCCAGCACAGAAGACTTCCAGCAACTGGCATAACAGGTACGCCTTTAACCCACTGCACCACGCTCAGACCTCTAAAAGAGAAGGTAATTTCGGAGTATTTATACACACCAAAGACCTCCATCTCCCAAGGGCACTAGAGCAAGTGAGGGGTCATTTTTACGTTTTTCATCAAGTCCCTGTTAATATGGGAGAACTCTGTGTCTATGCTTGATGCACAACTCTCCTAAACACGAGAGTGAAGTTATACAACTTTAGAACACTTTCCCACCAGGAGACTCGAACCCTAGCCAGCACAGAAGCCTTCCAGCAACTGGCATAACAGGTACGCCTTTAACCCACTGCACCACGCTCAGACCCTTAATAGAGATGGTAATTTCGGAGTATTTATACACACCAAAGACCACCATCCCCCAAGGGCACTAGAGCAAGTGAGGGGTTCATTTTTACGTTTTTCATAAAGACCCTGTTAATTAATATGGAAGAACTCTGTGTCTATGCTTGATGCACAACTCTCCTAAACACGAGAGTGAAGTTATACAACGTTAGAACACTTTCCCACCAGGAGACTCGAACCCTAGCCAGCACAGAAGCCTTCCAGCAACTGGCATAACAGGTGCGCCTTTAACCCACTGCACCACGCTCAGACCTCTAAAAGAGATGGTAATTTCGGAGTATTTATACACACCAAAGACCTCCATCTCCCAAGGGCACTAGAGCAAGTGAGGGGTCATTTTTACGTTTTTCATCAAGTCCCTGTTAATATGGGAGAACTCTGTGTCTATGCTTGATGCACAACTCTCCTAAACACGAGAGTGAAGTTATACAACTTTAGAACACTTTCCCCACCAGGAGCCTCGAACCCTAGCCAGCACAGAAGCCTTCCAGCAACGGGCATAACAGGTACGCCTTTAACCCACTGCACCACGCTCAGACCCTTAATAGAGATGGTAATTTCGGAGTATTTATACACACCAAAGACCACCATCCCCCAAGGGCACTAGAGCAAGTGAGGGGTCATTTTTACGTTTTTCATAAAGACCCTGTTAATATGGAAGAACTCTGTGTCTATGCTTGATGCACAACTCTCCTAAACACGAGAGTGAAGTTATACAACTTTAGAACACTTTCCCACCAGGAGACTCGAACCCTAGCCAGCATAGAAGCCTTCCAGCAACTGGCATAACAGGTACGCCTTTAACCCACTGCACCATGCTCAGACCCTTAAAAGAGATGGTAATTTCGGAGTATTTATACACACCAAAGACCCCCATCTCCCAAGGGCACTAGAGCAAGTGAGGGGTCATTTTACGTTTTTCATCAAGTCCCTGTTAATATGGGAGAACTCTGTGTCTATGCTTGATGCACAACTCTCCTAAACACGAGAGTGAAGTTATACAACTTTAGAACACTTTCCCACCAGGAGCCTCGAACCCTAGCCAGCACAGAAGCCTTCCAGCAACTGGCATAACAGGTACGCCTGTAACCCACTGCACCACGCTCAGACCCTTAATAGAGATGGTAATTTCGGAGTATTTATACACACCAAAGACCACCATCCCCAAGGGCACTAGAGCAAGTGAGGGGTCATTTTTACGTTTTTCATAAAGACCCTGTTAATATGGAAGAACTCTGTGTCTATGCTTGATGCACAACTCTCCTAAACAGGAGAGTGAAGTTATACAACTTTAGAACACTTTCCCACCAGGAGACTCGAACCTTAGCCAGCATAGAAGCCTTCCAGCAACTGGCATAACAGGTACGCCTTTAACCCACTGCACCATGCTCAGACCCTTAAAAGAGATGGTAATTTCGGAGTATTTATACACACCAAAGACCACCATCTCCCAAGGGCACTAGAGCAAGTTAGGGGTCATTTTTACGTTTTTCATCAAGTCCCTGTTAATATGGGAGATCTCTGTGTCTATGCTTGATGCACAACTCTCCTAAACACGAGAGTGAAGTTATACAACTTTAGAACACTTTCCGACCAGAGACTCGAACCCTAGCCAGCACATAAGACTTCCAGCAAACTGGCATAACAGGTACCCCTTTAACCCACTGCACCACACTCAGACCTCTAAAAGAGAGGGTAATTTCGGAGTATTTATACACACCAAAGACCTCCATCTCCCAAGGGCACTAGAGCAAGTGAGGGGTCATTTTTACGTTTTTCATAAAGTCCCTGTTAATATGGGAGACCTCTGTGTCTACGCTTGATGCACAACTCTCCTAAACACGAGAGTGAAGTTATACAACTTTAGAACACTTTCCCACCAGGAGACACGAACCCTAGCCAGCACAGAAGCCTTCCAGCAACTGGCATAACAGGTACGCCTTTAACCCACTGCTCCACGCTCAGACCCTTAAAAGAGATGGTAATTTCGGAGTATTTATACACACCAAAGACCACCATCACCCAAGGGCACTAGAGCAAGTGAGGGGTCATTTATACGTTTTTCATCAAGTCCCTGTTAATATAGGAGAACTCTGTGTCTATGCTTGATGCACAACTCTCCTAAACACGAGAGTGAAGTTATACAACTTTAGAACACTTTCCCACCAGGAGACTCGAACCCTAGCCAGCACAGAAGACTTCCAGCAACTAGCATAACTGGTACGCCTTTAACCCACTGCACCACGCTCAGACCTCTAAAAGAGAAGGTAATTTCGGAGTATTTATACACACCAAAGACCTCCATCTCCCAAGGGCACTAGAGCAAGCGAGGGGTCATTTTTACGTTTTTCATCAAGTCCCTGTTAATATGGGAGACCTCTGTGTCTATGCTTGCTGCACAACTCTCCTAAACACGAGAGTGAAGTTATACAACTTTTGAACACTTTCGCACCAGGAGCCTCGAACCCTAGCCAACACAGAAGCCTTCCAGCAACTGGCATAACAGGTACGCCTTTAACCCACTGCACCACGCTCAGACCCTTAATAGAGATGGTAATTTCGGAGTATTTATACACACCAAAGACCACCATCCCCCAAGGGCACTAGAGTAAGTGAGGGGTTATTTTTACGTTTTTCATAAAGACCCTGTTAATTAATATGGAAGAACTCTGTGTCTATGCTTGATGCACAACTCTCCTAAACACGAGAGTGAAGTTATACAACGTTAGAACACTTTCCCACCAGGAGACTCGAACCCTAGCCAGCACAGAAGCCTTCCAGCAACTGGCATAACAGGTGCGCCTTTAACCCACTGCACCACGCTCAGACCTCTAAAAGAGATGGTAATTTCGGAGTATTTATACACACCAAAGACCTCCATCTCCCAAGGGCACTAGAGCAAGTGAGGGGTCATTTTTACGTTTTTCATCAAGTCCCTGTTAATATGGGAGAACTCTGTGTCTATGCTTGATGCACAACTCTCCTAAACACGAGAGTGAAGTTATACAACTTTAGAACACTTTCCCCACCAGGAGCCTCGAACCCTAGCCAGCACAGAAGCCTTCCAGCAACGGGCATAACAGGTACGCCTTTAACCCACTGCACCACGCTCAGACCCTTAATAGAGATGGTAATTTCGGAGTATTTATACACACCAAAGACCACCATCCCCCAAGGGCATTAGAGCAAGTGAGGGGTCATTTTTACGTTTTTCATAAAGACCCTGTTAATATGGAAGAACTCTGTGTCTATGCTTGATGCACAACTCTCCTAAACACGAGAGTGAAGTTATACAACTTTAGAACACTTTCCCACCAGGAGACTCGAACCCTAGCCAGCATAGAAGCCTTCCAGCAACTGGCATAACAGGTACGCCTTTAACCCACTGCACCATGCTCAGACCCTTAAAAGAGATGGTAATTTCGGAGTATTTATACACACCAAAGACCCCCATCTCCCAAGGGCACTAGAGCAAGTGAGGGGTCATTTTACGTTTTTCATCAAGTCCCTGTTAATATGGGAGAACTCTGTGTCTATGCTTGATGCACAACTCTCCTAAACACGAGAGTGAAGTTATACAACTTTAGAACACTTTCCCACCAGGAGCCTCGAACCCTAGCCAGCACAGAAGCCTTCCAGCAACTGGCATAACAGGTACGCCTGTAACCCACTGCACCACGCTCAGACCCTTAATAGAGATGGTAATTTCGGAGTATTTATACACACCAAAGACCACCATCCCCCAAGGGCACTAGAGCAAGTGAGGGGTCATTTTTACGTTTTTCATAAAGACCCTGTTAATATGGAAGAACTCTGTGTCTATGCTTGATGCACAACTCTTCTAAACAGGAGAGTGAAGTTATACAACTTTAGAACACTTTCCCACCAGGAGACTCGAACCTTAGCCAGCATAGAAGCCTTCCAGCAACTGGCATAACAGGTACGCCTTTAACCCACTGCACCATGCTCAGACCCTTAAAAGAGATGGTAATTTCGGAGTATTTATACACACCAAAGACCACCATCTCCCAAGGGCACTAGAGCAAGTTAGGGGTCATTTTTACGTTTTTCATCAAGTCCCTGTTAATATGGGAGATCTCTGTGTCTATGCTTGATGCACAACTCTCCTAAACACGAGAGTGAAGTTATACAACTTTAGAACACTTTCCGACCAGAGACTCGAACCCTAGCCAGCACATAAGACTTCCAGCAAACTGGCATAACAGGTACCCCTTTAACCCACTGCACCACACTCAGACCTCTAAAAGAGAGGGTAATTTCGGAGTATTTATACACACCAAAGACTTCCATCTCCCAAGGGCACTAGAGCAAGTGAGGGGTCATTTTTACGTTTTTCATAAAGACCCTGTTAATATGGAAGAACTCTGTGTCTATGCTTGATGCACAACTCTCCTAAACACGAGAGTGAAGTTATACAACTTTAGAACACTTTCCCACCAGGAGACTCGAACCCTAGCCAGCACAGAAGCCTTCCAGCAACTGGCATAACAGGTACGCCTTTAACCCACTGCTCCACGCTCAGACCCATAAAAGAGATGGTAATTTCGGAGTATTTATACACACCAAAGACCACCATCTCCCAAGAGCACTAGAGCAAGTGAGGGGTCATTTTTACGTTTTTCATCAAGTCCCTGTTAATATAGGAGAACTACTGTGTCTATGCTTGATGCACAACTCTCCTAAACACGAGAGTGAAGTTATACAACTTTAGAACACTTTCCCACCAGGAGACTCGAACCCTAGCCAGCACAGAAGCCTTCCAGCAACTGGCATAACAGGTACGCCTTTAACCCACTGCACCACGCTCAGACCCTTAAAAGAGATGGTAATTTTGGAGTATTTATTAATACCAAAGACCACCATCTCCAAAGGGCGCTAGAGCAAGTGAGGGGTCATTTTTACGTTTTTCATCAATTCCCTGTTAATATGGGAAAACTCTGTGTCTATGCTTGATGCACAGCTCTCCTAAACACGAGAGTGAAGTTATACAACTTTAGAACACTTTCCCACCAGGAGACACGAACCTTAGCCAGCACAGAAGCCTTCCAGCAACTGGCATAACAGGTACGCCTTTAACCCAGTGCACCACACTTAGACCCTTAAAAGAGATGGAAATTTCGGAGTATTTATACACACCAAAGACCACCATCTGCCAAGGGCACTGGAGCAAGTGAGGGGTCATTTTTACATTTTTCATCAAGTCCCTGTTAATATGGGAGAACTGTGTCTATGCTTGATGCACAACTCTCCTAAACACGAGAGTGAAGTTATACAACTTTAGAACACTTTCCCACCAGGAGCCTCGAACCCTAGCCAGCACAGAAGCCTTCCAGCAACTGGCATAACAGGTACGCCTTTAACCCACTGCACCACGCTCAGACCCTTAATAGAGATGGTAATTTTGGAGTATTTATACACACCAAAGACCACCATCCCCCAAGGGCACTAGAGCAAGTGAGGGGTCATTTTTACATTTTTCATAAAGTCCCTGTTAATATGGAAGAACTCTGTGTCTATGCTTGATGCACAACTCTCCTAAACACGAGAGTGAAGTTATACAACTTTAGAACACTTTCCCACCAGGAGACACGAACCCTAGCCAGCACAGAAGCCTTCCAGCAACTGGCATAACAGGTACGCCTTTAACCCACTGCTCCACGCTCAGACCCTTAAAAGAGATGGTAATTTCGGAGTATTTATACACACCAAAGACCACCATCTCCCAAGGGCACTAGAGCAAGTGAGGGGTCATTTTTACGTTTTTCATAAAGACCCTGTTAATATGGAAGAACTCTGTGTCTATGCTTGATGCACAACTCTCCTAAACACGAGAGTGAAGTTATACAACTTTAGAACACTTTCCCACCAGGAGACTCGAACCCTAGCCAGCATAGAAGCCTTCCAGCAACTGGCATAACAGGTACGCCTTTAACCCACTGCACCACGCTCAGACCCTTAAAAGAGATGGTAATTTCGGAGTATTTATACACACCAAAGACCCCCATCTCCCAAGGGCACTAGAGCAAGTGAGGGGTCATTTTTACGTTTTTCATCAAGTCCCTGTTAATATGGGAGAACTCTGTGTCTATGCTTGATGCACAACTCTCCTAAACACGAGAGTGAAGTTATACAACTTTAGAACACTTTCCCACCAGGAGCCTCGAACCCTAGCCAGCACAGAAGCCTTCCAGCAACGGGCATAACAGGTACGCCTTTAACCCACTGCACCACGCTCATACCCCTAAAAGAGATGGTAATTTCGAAGTATTTATACACACCAAAGACTTCCATCTCCCAAGGGCACTAGAGCAAGTGTGGGGTCATTTTTACGTTTTTCATCAAGTCCCTGTTAATATGGGAGAACTCTGTGTCTATGCTTGATGCACAACTCTCCTAAACACGAGAGTGAAGTTATACAACTTTAGAACACTTTCCCACCAGGAGACTCGAACCCTAGCCAGCACAGAAGCCTTCCAGCAACTGGCATAACAGGTTTGCCTTTAACCCACTGCACCATGCTCAGACCCTTAAAAGAGATGGTAATTTCGGAGTATTAATACACACCAAAGACCACCATCTGCCAAGGGCACTAGAGCAAGTTAGGGGTCATTTTTACGATTTTCATCAAGTCCCTGTTAATATGGGAGATCTCTGTGTCTATGCTTGATGCACAACTCTCCTAAACACGAGAGTAAAGTTATACAACTTTAGAACACTTTCCCACCAGGAGCCTCGAACCCTAGCCAGCACAGAAGACTTCCAGCAACTAGCATAACTGGTACGCCTTTAACCCACTGCACCACGCTCAGACCTCTAAAAGAGAATGGTAATTTCGGAGTATTTATACACACCAAAGACCTCCATCTCCCAAGGGCACTAGAGCAAGTGAGGGGTCATTTTTACGTTTTTCATCAAGTCCCTGTTAATATGGGAGACCTCTGTGTCTATGCTTGATGCACAACTCTCCTAAACACGAGAGTGAAGTTATACAACTTTAGAACACTTTCCCACCAGGAGCCTCGAACCCTAGCCAGCACAGAAGCCTTCCAGCAACTGGCATAACAGGTACGCCTTTAACCCACTGCACCACGCTCAGACCCTTAATAGAGATGGTAATTTCGGAGTATTTATACACACCAAAGACCACCATCCCCCAAGGGCACTAGAGCAAGTGAGGGGTCATTTTTACGTTTTTCATAAAGACCCTGTTAATATGGAAGAACTCTGTGTCTATGCTTGATGCACAACTCTCCTAAACACGAGAGTGAAGTTATACAACGTTAGAACACTTTCCCACCAGGAGACTCGAACCCTAGCCAGCACAGAAGCCTTCCAGCAACTGGCATAACAGGTGCGCCTTTAACCCACTGCACCACGCTCAGACCTCTAAAAGAGATGGTAATTTCGGAGTATTTATACACACCAAAGACCTCCATCTCCCAAGGGCACTAGAGCAAGTGAGGGGTCATTTTTACGTTTTTCATCAAGTCCCTGTTAATATGGGAGAACTCTGTGTCTATGCTTGATGCACAACTCTCCTAAACACGAGAGTGAAGTTATACAACTTAAGAACACTTTGCCACCAGGAGCCTCGAACCCTAGCCAGCACAGAAGCCTTCCAGCAACTGGCATAACAGGTACGCCTTTAACCCACTGCACCACGCTCAGACCCTTAATAGAGATGGTAATTTCGGAGTATTTATACACACCAAAGACCACCATCTCCCAAGGGCACTAGAGCAAGTGAGGGGTCATTTTTACGTTTTTCATAAAGACCCTGTTAATATGGAAGAACTCTGTGTCTATGCTTGATGCACAACTCTCCTAAACACGGAGAGTGAAGTTATACAACTTTAGAACACTTTCCCACCAGGAGACTCGAACCTTAGCCAGCATAGAAGCCTTCCAGCAACTGGCATAACAGGTACGCCTTTAACCCACTGCACCATGCTCAGACCCTTAAAAGAGATGGTAATTTCGGAGTATTTATACACACCAAAGACCACCATCTCCCAAGGGCACTAGAGCAAGTTAGGGGTCATTTTTACGTTTTTCATCAAGTCCCTGTTAATATGGGAGATCTCTGTGTCTATGCTTGATGCACAACTCTCCTAAACACGAGAGTGAAGTTATACAACTTTAGAACACTTTCCCACCAGGAGACTCGAACCCTAGCCAGCACATAAGCCTTCCAGCAACTGGCATAACAGGTACGCCTTTAACCCACTGCACCACAGCTCAGACCTCTAAAAGAGAGGGTAATTTCGGAGTATTTATACACACCAAAGACCTCCATCTCCCAAGGGCACTAGAGCAAGTGAGGGGTCATTTTTACGTTTTTCATAAAGACCCTGTTAATATGGAAGAACTCTGTGTCTATGCTTGATGCACAACTCTCCTAAACACGAGAGTGAAGTTATACAACTTTAGAACACTTTCCCACCAGGAGACTCGAACCCTAGCAGCACAGAAGCCTTCCAGCAACTGGCATAACAGGTACGCCTTTAACCCACTGCTCCACTCTCAGACCCTTAAAAGAGATGGTAATTTCGGAGTATTTATACACACCAAAGACCACCATCTCCCAAGGGCACTAGAGCAAGTGAGGGGTCATTTTTACGTTTTTCATCAAGTCCCTGTTAATATAGGAGAACTCTGTGTCTATGCTTGATGCACAACTCTCCTAAACACGAGAGTGAAGTTATACAACTTTAGAACACTTTCCCACCAGGAGACTCGAACCCTAGCCAGCACAGAAGCCTTCCAGCAACTGGCATAACAGGTACGCCTTTAACCCACTGCACCACGCTCAGACCCTTAAAAGAGATGGTAATTTCGGAGTATTTATACACACCAAAGTACCACCATCTCCAAAGGGCACTAGAGCAAGTGAGGGGTCATTTTTACGTTTTTCATCAATTCCCTGTTAATATGGGAAAACTCTGTGTCTATGCTTGATGCACAAGCTCTCCTAAACACGAGAGTGAAGTTATACAACTTTAGAATCACTTTCCCACCAGGAGACATCGAACCCTAGCCAGCACAGAAGCCTTCCAGCAACTGGCATAACAGGTACGCCTTTAACCCACTGCACCACGCTCAGACCCTTAAAAGAGATGGAAATTTCGGAGTATTTATACACACCAAAGACCACCATCTGCCAAGGGCACTAGAGCAAGTGAGGGGTCATTTTTACATTTTTCATCAAGTCCCTGTTAATATGGGAGAACTCTGTGTCTATGCTTGATGCACAACTCTCCTAAACACGAGAGTGAAGTTATACAACTTTAGAACACTTTCCCACCAGGTAGACTCGAACCCTAGCCAGCACAGAAGCCTTCCAGCAACTGGCATAACAGGTACGCCTGTAACCCACTGCTCCACGCTCAGACCCTTAAAAGAGACGGTAATTTCAGAGTATTTATACACACCAAAGACCACCATCTCCCAAGGGCACTAGAGCAAGTGAGGGGTCATTTTTACATTTTTCATCAAGTCCCTGTTAATATGGGAGAACTCTGTGTCTATGCTTGATGCACAACTCTCCTAAACACGAGAGTGAAGTTATACAACTTTAGAACACTTTCCCACCAGGAGCCTCGAACCCTAGCCAGCACAGAAGCCTTCCAGCAACTGGCATAACAGGTACGCCTTTAACCCACTGCACCACGCTCAGACCCTTAATAGAGATGGTAATTTCGGAGTATTTATACACACCAAAGACCACCATCCCCCAAGGGCACTAGAGCAAGTGAGGGGTCATTTTTACATTTTTCATAAAGTCCCTGTTAATATGGAAGAACTCTGTGTCTATGCTTGATGCACAACTCTCCTAAACACGAGAGTGAAGTTATACAACTTTAGAACACTTTCCCACCAGGAGACACGAACCCTAGCCAGCACAGAAGCCTTCCAGCAACTGGCATAACAGGTACGCCTTTAACCCACTGCTCCACGCTCAGACCCTTAAAAGAGATGGTAATTTCGGAGTATTTATACACACCAAAGACCACCATCTCCCAAGGGCACTAGAGCAAGTGAGGGGTCATTTTTACGTTTTTCATCAAGACCCTGTTAATATGGAAGAACTCTGTGTCTATGCTTGATGCACAACTCTCCTAAACACGAGAGTGAAGTTATACAACTTTAGAACACTTTCCCACCAGGAGACTCGAACCCTAGCCAGCATAGAAGCCTTCCAGCAACTGGCATAACAGGTACGCCTTTAACCCACTGCACCACGCTCAGACCCTTAAAAGAGATGGTAATTTCGGAGTATTTATACACACCAAAGACCCCCATCTCCCAAGGGCACTAGAGCAAGTGAGGGGTCATTTTTACGTTTTTCATCAAGTCCCTGTTAATATGGGAGAACTCTGTGTCTATGCTTGATGCACAACTCTCCTAAACACGAGAGTGAAGTTATACAACTTTAGAACACTTTCCCACCAGGAGACTCGAACCCTAGCCAGCACAGAAGCCTTCCAGCAACTGGCATAACAGGTACGCCTTTAACCCACTGCACCATGCTCAGACCCTTAAAAGAGATGGTAATTTCGGAGTATTAATACACACCAAAGACCACCATCTGCCAAGGGCACTAGAGCAAGTTAGGGGTCATTTTTACGTTTTTCATCAAGTCCCTGTTAATATGGGAGATCTCTGTGTCTATGCTTGATGCACAACTCTCCTAAACATGAGAGTAAAGTTATACAACTTTAGAACACTTTCCCACCAGGAGACATCGAACCTTAGCCAGCAGAGAAGCCTTCCAGCAACTGGCATAACAAGGTACTGCCTTTAACCCACTGCACCACGCTCAGACCCTTAAAAGAGATGGTAATTTCGGAGTATTAATACACACCAAAGACCACCATCTGCCAAGGGCACTAGAGCAAGTTAGGGGTCATTTTTACGTTTTTCATCAAGTCCCTGTTAATATGGGAGAACTCTGTGTCTATGCTTGATGCACAACTCTCCTAAACACGAGAGTGAAGTTATACAACTTTAGAACACTTTCCCACCAGGTGACTCGAACCCTAGCCAGCACAGAAGCCTTCCAGCAACTGGCATAACAGGTACGCTTGTAACCCACTGCTCCACGCTCAGACCCTTAAAAGAGATGGAAATTTCAGAGTATTTATACACACCAAAGACCACCATCTCCAAGGGCACTAGAGCAAGTGAGGGGTCATTTTTACATTTTTCATCAAGTCCCTGTTAATATGGGAGAACTCTGTGTCTATGCTTGATGCACAACTCTCCTAAACACGAGAGTGAAGTTATACAACTTAAGAACACTTTGCCACCAGGAGACTCGAACCCTAGCCAGCACAGAAGCCTTCCAGCAACTGGCATAACAGGTACGCCTTTAACCCACTGCTCCACGCTCAGACCCTTAAAAGAGATGGTAATTTCGGAGTATTTATACACACCAAAGACCACCATCTCCCAAGGGCACTAGAGCAAGTGAGGGGTCATTTTTACGTTTTTCATCAAGTCCCTGTTAATATGGGAGAACTCTGTGTCTATGCTTGATGCACAACTCTCCTAAACACGAGAGTGAAGTTATACAACTTTAGAACACTTTCCCACCAGGAGCCTCGAACCCTAGCCAGCACAGAAGCCTTCCAGCAACGGGCATAACAGGTACGCCTTTAACCCACTGCACCACGCTCATACCCCTAAAAGAGATGGTAATTTCGAAGTATTTATACACACCAAAGACCACCATCTCCAAAGGGCACTAGAGCAAGTGAGGGGTCATTTTTACATTTTTCATCAAGTCCCTGTTAATATGGGAGAACTCTGTGTCTATGCTTGATGCACAACTCTCCTAAACACGAGAGTGAAGTTATACAACTTTAGAACACTTTCCCACCAGGAGACTCGAACCCTAGCCAGCACAGAAGCCTTCCAGCAACTGGCATAACAGGTACGCCTTTAACCCACTGCACCATGCTCAGACCCTTAAAAGAGATGGTAATTTCGGAGTATTAATACACACCAAAGACCACCATCTGCCAAGGGCACTAGAGCAAGTTAGGGGTCATTTTTACGTTTTTCATCAAGTCCCTGTTAATATGGGAGATCTCTGTGTCTATGCTTGATGCACAACTCTCCTAAACACGAGAGTAAAGTTATACAACTTTAGAACACTTTCCCACCAGGAGACACGAACCTTAGCCAGCAGAGAAGCCTTCCAGCAACTGGCATAACAGGTATGCCTTTAACCCACTGCACCACGCTCAGACCCTTAAAAGAGATGGTAATTTCAGAGTATTAATACACACCAAAGACCACCATCTGCAAAGAGCACTAGAGCAAGTTAGGGGTCATTTTTACGTTTTTCATCAAGTCCCTGTTAATATGGGAGAACTCTGTGTCTATGCTTGATGCACAACTCTCCTAAACACGAGAGTGAAGTTATACAACTTTAGAACACTTTCCCACCAGGTGACTCGAACCCTAGCCAGCACAGAAGCCTTCCAGCAACTGGCATAACAGGTACGCTTGTAACCCACTGCTCCACGCTCAGACCCTTAAAAGAGATGGAAATTTCAGAGTATTTATACACACCAAAGACCACCATCTCCAAAGGGCACTAGAGCAAGTGAGGGGTCATTTTTACATTTTTCATCAAGTCCCTGTTAATATGGGAGAACTCTGTGTCTATGCTTGATGCACAACTCTCCTAAACACGAGAGTGAAGTTATACAACTTAAGAACACTTTGCCACCAGGAGACTCGAACCCTAGCCAGCACAGAAGCCTTCCAGCAACTGGCATAACAGGTACGCCTTTAACCCACTGCTCCACGCTCAGACCCTTAAAAGAGATGGTAATTTCGGAGTATTTATACACACCAAAGACCACCATCTCCCAAGGGCACTAGAGCAAGTGAGGGGTCATTTTTACGTTTTTCATCAAGTCCCTGTTAATATGGGAGAACTCTGTGTCTATGCTTGATGCACAACTCTCCTAAACACGAGAGTGAAGTTATACAACTTTAGAACACTTTCCCACCAGGAGCCTCGAACCCTAGCCAGCACAGAAGCCTTCCAGCAACGGGCATAACAGGTACGCCTTTAACCCACTGCACCACGCTCATACCCCTAAAAGAGATGGTAATTTCGAAGTATTTATACACACCAAAGACTTCCATCTCCCAAGGGCACTAGAGCAAGTGTGGGGTCATTTTTACGTTTTTCATCAAGTCCCTGTTAATATGGGAGAACTCTGTGTCTATGCTTGATGCACAACTCTCCTAAACACGAGAGTGAAGTTATACAACTTTAGAACACTTTCCCACCAGGAGACTCGAACCCTAGCCAGCACAGAAGCCTTCCAGCAACTGGCATAACAGGTACGCCTTTAACCCACTGCACCATGCTCAGACCCTTAAAAGAGATGGTAATTTCGGAGTATTAATACACACCAAAGACCACCATCTGCCAAGGGCACTAGAGCAAGTTAGGGGTCATTTTTACGTTTTTCATCAAGTCCCTGTTAATATGGGAGATCTCTGTGTCTATGCTTGATGCACAACTCTCCTAAACACGAGAGTAAAGTTATACAACTTTAGAACACTTTCCCACCAGGAGACACGAACCTTAGCCAGCAGAGAAGCCTTCCAGCAACTGGCATAACAGGTATGCCTTTAACCCACTGCACCACGCTCAGACCCTTAAAAGAGATGGTAATTTCAGAGTATTTATACACACCAAAGACCACCATCTCCCAAGGGCACTAAAGCAAGTGAGGGGTCATTTTTACGTTTTTCATCAAGTCCCTGTTAATATGGGAGAACTGTGTCTATGCTTGATGCACAACTCTCCTAAACACGAGAGTGAAGTTATACAACTTTAGAACACTTTCCCACCAGGTGACTCGAACCCTAGCCAGCACAGAAGCCTTCCAGCAACTGGCATAACAGGTACGCCTTTAACCCACTGCTCCACGCTCAGACCCTTAAAAGAGATGGTAATTTCGGAGTATTTATACACACCAAAGACCACCATCTCCCAAGGGCACTAGAGCAAGTGAAGGGTCATTTATACGTTTTTCATCAAGTCCCTGTTAATATAGGAGAACTCTGTGTCTATGCTTGATGCACAACTCTCCTAAACACGAGAGTGAAGTTATATAACTTTAGAACACTTTCCCACCAGGAGACCTGAACCCTAGCCAGCACAGAAGACTTCCAGCAACTGGCATAACAGGTACGCCTTTAACCCACTGCACCACGCTCAGACCTCTAAAAGAGAAGGTAATTTCGGAGTATTTATACACACCAAAGACCTCCATCTCCCAAGGGCACTAGAGCAAGTGAGGGGTCATTTTTACGTTTTTCATCAAGTCCCTGTTAATATGGGAGACCTCTGTGTCTATGCTTGCTGCACAACTCTCCTAAACACGAGAGTGAAGTTATACAACTTTAGAACACTTTCCCACCAGGAGTCTCGAACCCTAGCCAGCACAGAAGCCTTCCAGCAACTGGCATAACAGGTACGCCTTTAACCCACTGCACCACGCTCAGACCCTTAATAGAGATGGTAATTTCGGAGTATTTATACACACCAAAGACAACCATCCCCTAAGGGCACTAGAGCAAGTGAGGGGTCATTTTTACGTTTTTCATAAAGACCCTGTTAATATGGAAGAACTCTGTGTCTATGCTTGATGCACAACTCTCCTAAACACGAGAGTGAAGTTATACAACGTTAGAACACTTTCCCACCATGAGACTCGAACCCTAGCCAGCACAGAAGCCTTCCAGCAACTGGCATAACAGGTGCGCCTTTAACCCACTGCACCACGCTCAGACCTCTAAAAGAGATGGTAATTTCGGAGTATTTATACACACCAAAGACCTCCATCTCCCAAGGGCACTAGAGCAAGTGAGGGGTCATTTTTACGTTTTTCATCAAGTCCCTGTTAATATGGGAGAACTCTGTGTCTATGCTTGATGCACAACTCTCCTAAACACGAGAGTGAAGTTATACAACTTTAGAACACTTTCCCACCAGGAGCCTCGAACCCTAGCCAGCACAGAAGCCTTCCAGCAACGGGCATAACAGGTACGCCTTTAACCCACTGCACCACGCTCAGACCCTTAATAGAGATGGTAATTTCGGAGTATTTATACACACCAAAGACCACCATCTCCCAAGGGCACTAGAGCAAGTGAGGGGTCATTTTTACGTTTTTCATAAAGACCCTGTTAATATGGAAGAACTCTGTGTCTATGCTTGATGCACAACTCTCCTAAACACGAGAGTGAAGTTATACAACTTTAGAACACTTTCCCACCAGGAGACTCGAACCCTAGCCAGCATAGAAGCCTTCCAGCAACTGGCATAACAGGTACGCCTTTAACCCACTGCACCATGCTCAGACCCTTAAAAGAGATGGTAATTTCGGAGTATTTATACACACCAAAGACCACCATCTCCCAAGGGCACTAGAGCAAGTGAGGGGTCATTTTTACGTTTTTCATCAAGTCCCTGTTAATATGGGAGAACTCTGTGTCTATGCTTGATGCACAACTCTCCTAAACACGAGAGTGAAGTTATACAACTTTAGAACACTTTCCCACCAGGAGACTCGAACCCTAGCCAGCACAGAAGCCTTCCAGCAACTGGCATAACAGGTACGCCTTTAACCCACTGCACCACGCTCAGACCCCTAAAAGAGATGGTAATTTCGAAGTATTTATACACACCAAAGACTTCCATCTCCCAAGGGCACTAGAGCAAGTGTGGGGTCATTTTTACGTTTTTCATCAAGTCCCTGTTAATATGGGAGAACTCTGTGTCTATGCTTGATGCACAACTCTCCTAAACACGAGAGTGAAGTTATACAACTTTAGAACACTTTCCCACCAGGAGACTCGAACCCTAGCCAGCACAGAAGCCTTCCAGCAACTGGCATAACAGGTACGCCTTTAACCCACTGCACCACGCTCAGACCCTTAAAAGAGATGGTAATTTCGGAGTATTTATACACACCAAAGACCACCATCTCCCAAGGGCACTAGAGCAAGTGAGGGGTCATTTTTACGTTTTTCATCAAGTCCCTGTTAATATAGGAGAACTCTGTGTCTATGCTTGATGCACAACTCTCCTAAACACGAGAGTGAAGTTATACAACTTTAGAACACTTTCCCACCAGGAGACTCGAACCCTAGCCAGCACAGAAGACTTCCAGCAACTGGCATAACAGGTACGCCTTTAACCCACTGCACCACGCTCAGACCTCTAAAAGAGAAGGTAATTTCGGAGTATTTATACACACCAAAGACCTCCATCTCCCAAGGGCACTAGAGCAAGTGAGGGGTCATTTTTACGTTTTTCATCAAGTCCCTGTTAATATGGGAGACCTCTGTGTCTATGCTTGCTGCACAACTCTCCTAAACACGAGAGTGAAGTTATACAACTTTAGAACACTTTCCCACTAGAAGTCTCGAACCCTAGCCAGCACAGAAGCCTTCCAGCAACTGGCATAACAGGTACGCCTTTAACCCACTGCACCACGCTCAGACCCTTAATAGAGATGGTAATTTCGGAGTATTTATACACACCAAAGACCACCATCCCCCAAGGGCACTAGAGCAAGTGAGGGTTCATTTTTACGTTTTTCATAAAGACCCTGTTAATATGGAAGAACTCTGTGTCTATGCTTGATGCACAACTCTCCTAAACACGAGAGTGAAGTTATACAACGTTAGAACACTTTCCCACCAGGAGACTCGAACCCTAGCCAGCACAGAAGCCTTCCAGCAACTGGCATAACAGGTGCGCCTTTAACCCACTGCACCACGCTCAGACCTCTAAAAGAGATGGTAATTTCGGAGTATTTATACACACCAAAGACCA